>NC_025695.1:47756927-47782427 GCF_000633955.1 Camelina sativa | reverse complement strand
GAAAGCTCATTTTTAATATACTGATTTCTTGTTAAGTCTTACTCAGTCTTATGCTCTGCAGGATAGTTATGTGCTTTGCGTTCTCTTTAAGAAAAATGGGCTTGGACCAAGACATGGTTCTCAATATGGAGCTCCATATAAGGACGAGGATTGGAGTGGTGATGAAGAAGAAGATACTCAACACCTTGTAGCTATTCCTTCTGCAGTAAACGCTGGTCCTGGTCCTGGTCCTAGCAAAGAAACCAGTCTAGTTGCTACGACCTCACAATCGCACGCTGTTAAAGATTGTTTAACAGCAGGAGTGATATCAGAATCTTGCGTCTCTGATGTACCGCCACTAACTGCCACAGTGCTTCCACCTCTAACAAGTGATGTCGTAGGCTACGCTCCCATGTCTTCTTCACCTCTTCTTGAGGTTCCCCACGTACCCCACGATGATGACGATGAGTTAAATTCGATGCTAGATCTCTTTTCTGTTGTGAATGACGAGTGTTTACCTTTCGACGATTTCGACTACCCGAATGGGGTAAGCCTCTGCATCATTGCTTTTGATGAATCAGATCATTCAGTGTTCCTTTTGGTTGATTGCTTCTGAATTAATAATCTACAGGTAAGAGATGAGCCTGATGTTTATGTAAACGAGGAGGAAGCTCCAGTAGTCTTAGGAGATGGCAATTTCAGTGGAATGTTTGACCTGAGCGACGAGCAGGTCATGGAGATGGAGGATCTGATACAGCCGCCCACTCCTCCTTCTCCGGACGCTCAAGCCAGTAATCCCGATGAATCAAGAAGCTAACAACGGTCAGAGTTAGGAGCGACCGTTTAGTATTATCTTTGTTGCTCTAGTATGGAAAGAGAGTCCAAACATAAACATATGAAGCAGCTTTTAATAACCAGAGTGAAGAATGTTTTCTTCTTCTGTTGACATCTCTGTCTGCACGAAAAGAAGAGACAAAACAAAAGAATGAGAGTAACATGGAAACCGTGAGAGATGTGTGGAGCCAGCTTTTCTATGTTATGTTTCTGCAAAACTATGTTGTTGTCTGTGTAGTCTTAAAATTTCATCATCATCTAATTGTGGGAAAAACCTTTTTGCTTTTTAACTTGTGTAATATTCCATGGATTCTGATAGTTTCAACTTTCAATTATAATCAGAATAAATCTTATGTCCCGGAATGTCAAAAAGAAGAATTATGCTCCAACTGAAACCCTTCCAACAACAACAGAGGTGTCTCACGTTGACTCCTACAGTTACTTGACTTTGTGTTTTTAGTGGTTGGGGGTAAGTTGAAAGTAAAACAACGGAACGTTGTCGTTTTCAGAAATAGTCCACGTGTCTTTTTTGCCAATAAACTGAATTTAAGGAGCATAGAGTTAGAAAACATAATATGGGGATGTAACTTTAAAATTAAAAAGTTACGAGGGGCTTTTTATCGAATTTATTGGTTTTCCAAAGCATAGGACTTTCTTCTTTCCGATTAAAAATCCTTTTTATCCTCTCTGAAAAAATCAAAACTTTCAGAGAAGAAATCGTCGCAACCAAAAAATGGCGAGCCTTGTATTCAATACGCCGTGGCTCAGGGTTAGGTCTTCACCGGAGCTTGCTCCTGCTTTCCTCAGACGCCGTCATTCTTCTTTATTATACAGTTCTCGTCGAAGCTTCGCGGTGGTTGCTTGTTCTTCTTCACCCGGCAATAATGGTGGACCTGTCAGAGTTCGTTTCGCGCCTTCTCCCACTGGTAATCTCCATGTAGGTGGAGCAAGGACTGCTCTTTTCAACTACTTGTTCGCCAGGTTCGTGGTGGTAGTGTGATCTGGTCAAAGGAGTCTTTTGTTGAGAGTTTTGGGGTTTGTGACTGACTGATGGGTGTTTTTTACAATACAGGTCTAAAGGAGGGAAATTTGTGCTGAGAATTGAAGATACGGATTTGGAGAGATCAACTCGTGAATCTGAAGCTGCTGTTCTTCAGGATCTTTCATGGTTAGGTCTTGATTGGGATGAAGGTTTGCTTCTTCTTCTTCTTCTTCTTCTTCTCTATGCTAACTTTAGAGGGTTTTTTTCAATGGTGATGTAATGCAAATTGGGATTGAAATTTGCAGGTCCTGGGGTTGCTGGAGACTTTGGTCCGTATCGACAGTCTGAAAGAAATGCTCTTTACAAACAATATGCAGAGAAGCTTTTAGAATCTGGTCATGTCTATCGCTGCTTTTGCTCCAGTGAGGTGAGATTCTTCAAAATTCGTTAACACCCTATTGCTTGTTGTCTCTTTTGGTTTTTTGACTCTCTTGTTGACTCTACTTAAATGCAATGTTTATACAGGAACTTGTAAAGATGAAGGAGATTGCAAAGTTAAAACAATTGCCTCCAGTTTACACTGGGAAATGGGCAACCGCTACTGATGCTGAGATAGAGCAAGAGTTGGAAAAGGGCACCCCTTTTACTTACCGGTTTCGTGTGCCAAAGCAAGGGTCTTTGAAAATTAATGACTTGATTCGTGGCGAGGTATGTTTTCTGTGGTTACCCTTAATCGATTGTTATATAGGATAAATGTTATAAAAAAAAAACACCTGGTTTGGTTATTGACCATGTGTGATAGTGTCTTGAAGGTATGTTGGAACTTGGATACTCTTGGAGATTTTGTGGTGATGAGGAGTAATGGCCAACCTGTTTACAACTTTTGTGTTACGGTAGATGATGCTACCATGGCTATTTCACATGTTATAAGGTTACTACTCCAGTGTCTTTCTTTACTTGTTATTTTAACATGTTTGAATATGATCTTTGATCTAATCAATTAACAACTTTCGTTTCAGGGCTGAAGAGCATTTGCCTAATACTTTGAGGCAGGCTCTAATTTACAAGGTAAGCACTAACTTTTGTGTGTTTCTTTCAATTGCTTTAGAAAGCTATCTTATCCTAAAGATTTGATTTAGTGCTGTTTGCATCAATCAATGGTAGGCTCTAGAGTTCCCGATGCCTCAGTTCGCCCATGTTTCTTTAATTCTAGCCCCGGATAGAAGTAAACTGTCAAAGCGACATGGGGCAACATCTGTAGGCCAGGTGCTTATATCTGTCATTGCCTATACTTTGGGTTAATCATAGATTAGTCAACTGTTGATCTTCATCTAATTTCTGCTTTATCTTCGTTTGAATATAAAACAGTACAGAGAGATGGGATATCTGCCTCAGGGAATGGTTAATTATTTGGCACTCTTAGGATGGGGAGACGGCACTGAAAATGAATTTTTCACACTCGAGGATCTTGGTAGATTATTTTTGTTGACTATAACTCTGCTTTGTATAATCTTTATCGTCATCCTTTTCTGATTTATTTGTTGACTGTTTGTTCTTGATCTGCAGTTGAAAAATTCTCGATTGAACGTGTCAACAAAAGTGGTGCAATTTTCGATTCTACGAAGTTAAGGTATAGAATTTGCTTAGCTGTTTCAAATTTCGAATTCTTCTTTTTTCTTGTTTTTCGTATCTCTTTTTGTTCTCTACTTTTTACTAATAAATAGCTTCAATGTGGCGTAACCATAAACTCAAAGATGGATGAATGGTCAACATCTGAGGGCACTTCCAAATGAAAAACTAACAAAACTTGTGGGTGAGCGATGGAAGAGTGCTGGTATCTTATCAGAATCCGAGGGGAGTTTTGTAGATGTAAGGTTTCTAATCATGACTCCACACTTTCTTCTGATTCTAATATATAAAAGGAACAACAGATATTTTCCGTACAGGCTTACCGAATTTGAGCTTGTTGTTGAAGTACAGGAAGCTGTCGAGCTTCTCAAGGATGGGATTGAGTTGGTGACAGATTCAGACAAAGTACTGTTGAATTTGCTTTCATATCCTTTACATGCTACATTGGCTAGGTAATTTATCAAACCGTTTTTTCCTCCTGCATCACCTCTTTCCTTTCAATAAACATTTATTTTACTGTTTTCTAAATCTCTGAGCTTGTGGTGATTTGAATTTTTCTGCACCTGATGCAGCCCTGAAGCTAAGCCTGCCGTGGAAGACAAGCTTCATGAAGTAGCAGCCAGCCTCATAGCTGCTTATGACAGCGGTGAGATTCCAAGCGCTTTAGCAGAAGGACAAGGTGCTTGGCAGAAATGGGTGAAAGCCTTTGGCAAATCATTGAAACGCAAAGTTAGTCATCTCTCTAATCCAGTTAACGCTGAAACAAAACCTGCTTAACTTGACTGAACAAACCTTACAAGAGATTATCTGATGCTGGTTACAGGGTAAATCACTTTTCATGCCACTACGAGTGTTGTTAACGGGAAAACTCCATGGACCTGAGATGGCCACTAGTATTGTTCTGATTCACAAAGCTGGAAGTCCCGGTATAGTGGTTCCTCAGGCTGGGTTTGTATCCATGGAGGAACGGTTTAAGATTCTTAGGGAGGTAGACTGGGAAGCTTTGAACAAAGGTGAAAGTGTGCCTATTGAATCTACAGCCACAACAGTATCAACCTGAGAAAACTTTCCTTCATTTTTCTTCAATTTTTCGGTTAGTTGGTGAGAAAGACAGCCCAGAGATTTTGATTCCTCGTGCCTTGTTTCCCGAAACAAATAATGGCACAACGAAATTTGTAGATTATAATGTATCATCAGCAAAGCAAACTTAGGAACAAACCAGAGAGCTTGTAACATTATCCAGGCCAGTTTTAATTTGCTTTCAGTGCTCTGTTTTCTTGACATATTCTTGTTGTTTATTTTGGTCTTTCTCTCTTAAAGATAAATCTTATAATGGTTATGGAAACCTAACTTAGGCTTTGCCAATTAGAGCATAGTCAGACTGTTTCAGGCTAGACCCGAGTGGTTTCTGATAAAACGGAGTACCAAACAGAGTTTTGAGAGGTTTGTGTGGTGGGGACTCAAGTGAATCTGACCACATAAACACTCGAAAGAGAATCTGAAAGACTCAAACTTCAAAAGCATCAAAGCTTAGAGTAATAAGAAAAGGTTTGGACTTTTGCCAATAGGACTGAAGGGAAATCTCACCTTATCCACACTCCAGCCACAATCCCCTATTAAATCTACTCCACGTCATCATCATCCTCATTCATCTCTAATACTAAAATCTAATCTTTCCCTTCATCACTCACCAATCAAACTCAAAAACTCTTGATCAAAAAAAAAAAGAGAGATCTTTAATGGCGGCCATGAACTCGAGTGTTCTCACTTGCAGCTATGCAATCTCCGGTTCCGGCTCAGTAGAGCTAAACCAGAAAGCGGGTTTGGCGAATTCATCGGTTGGGTTTGGTCAGAAGAAACAGATGGTCATGCCTGTGATCAAAGCGCAACGAGTTGTTGGTGATGATGTTGATGGATCTAATGGAAGAAGATCCGCCATGGTTTTCTTAGCAGCTACACTCTTCTCCACTGCTGCTGTTTCTGCTTCGGCAAATGCTGCCGTCTTTGATGAATACCTCGAGAGGAGCAAAGCCAACAAAGTAAGTTCATCGAAAAGTCTCTGAATCTTGAACATCTCTAAAGATTCTAAAGGTTGGAAATTTTTGATTACAGGAACTTAATGACAAGAAGAGATTAGCAACAAGTGGAGCAAACTTTGCGAGAGCATTCACTGTTCAATTCGGAAGCTGCAAGTTCCCTGACAATTTCACTGGCTGCCAAGATCTTGCCAAGCAAAAGGTTTGTCTAAAATGTTTTCTTTTTTTTTTTCTGAGGAAATAATCAAATTGAAGAGATTATAATGTTCTTGTGTCGTTTTTCTATGTTTGCAGAAAGTTCCATTTATCTCAGAAGATTTGGCTTTGGAATGCGAAGGCAAAGACAAGTACAAGTGTGGTTCCAATGTTTTCTGGAAATGGTGAAGAAGTTCGTTTGTTTTAATCTATTCTTATATAAATCCAACAGTGTATCTATCTCTCTCTCTATTCATGAAAATTCGGAATGTCCATTTGAATTTATCAAAGTTAAACTCTATTGAGAGAGATTAGGAAGTATTATTGCACACGCGTTGATGAAAGTCTAGCAAAACTGGTTAGACTTTCGTTCATCTTAGCATAAACATCTGATTGAATTATACAATGTTCATCAGATACATAGTAAGTTTTGGACTAAACTTAGTTTTGTTCAAGTTAAAATATACCCTAAGTTAATAATACCAATCAAGCAAATAGAAGAAACCAAAAAGAGTAGTACATTTAAAACTGTAATCTAACTTTACCAAAGAACCTCAACAAAGTTCTTCACCTTCGAGAACATAAAAAATGTGCAAATAGTACAAACAAATGACTCAACTCAGACTCGACGCTAAAACAAAAAAACTTCCTAATAAAACGACCCAAAAAAGAAAAAGATGACAATGAGTTAATAAGAGTGTGTTTATACGTACAAAAAGAGTGGGACTTGAAGTAAGTCTTCTCAAGCGATGGCGTAAGTGAGAGTTTCTACTTCATTGGGTCGCCAAAGTGACTTTTGAACAGCGAGCAAACCTTCTTTTTCTTTAAGATAAGTCATGCGAACTTCCCATTTCATTGCCTTCACCATTGCTTCCACTTCCTGAATTGTTTCCGCATCGTCCCGGACTATCAGTTTCCCTTCTGGTCTCAAAACCCGATCCACTTCCGCTATCACCGCCGTTAGATTGCACCTGTAAAGTTGAATAAGCGTTTGTTATTTATTATGTTTCTTTTTTTGAAACAGAGACTCTCTTTCTAACAGAACAAACCTTTGTTTGAGTTTGGAGAAAAGATGGTCGGCGTGAAGAAGATCGTATGATCTCGGGTAAGTACTGAAAGATTCACACCAATCGTGGTAGACACCGAAGAGTCCTCGTTCATATATTATTGCAAGTGTGTCTGGTGAATCTATTGGAACCACATTCATGACCCACACTTTCAAATCTCTTAGGGCTGCCGCAAAACTGCAACAAGAGAATCAACACGAACATTAACAAGAGAATTTAGATACGAATGAAAGCTGTAAGCGTAAGCAAATCATGTTTACTTACCCTCCATAAACAGCTCTCATGTCCATCACATTTCTAACAGATGCCCAGTTGATTCCTAAACCTTTAAGGTATGATTTGGTCACTACGCGTTTCCAGTGCTCATAATCAGCACTGAAATCCTCCGGTGCTGCTTTTCCATAAACTCCAGTCTGAGAACTCGATAACCAGAACGGTGGTTTCTCTAATCTCGCTGGCCATTGCTCGGGCCACTGAGATCCACGTTGCGTTTTGTCTTCTGGCGCGGTGTGCATGCATGCTTGAAGCGGCACTTTCCTACAAAAACCACACGACAAAACATGTATTTGTAAACGTAGACCGCCAGCTTTCTAAGCACAATTGCAAAATAATTGAAAAATAATTATACCAAGATGCATTTGGATCATCAGAGTCGGCACAAATTGGAGGTTGCGGTTCTGATCTCTTTGTGTAGCACTCATTTGAAGTTGGCTTTCTGTAAGTAGCAACACCTACTCCGTTGATAGTGTCTTTGTTAATAGATACAAGTTCCCAGCACATTTTCTTAATGAGTTCACTCATAGCTGCAAAAGTCGCCAACATGAAGTGTGAGAAAACATTCTCCAATGCAATTATATAAGAAACATAACGTTTTTTTACAACCTTTCCAAATTTCAACATCTTCAGTCTTCTTCTGATAAACTGGAGTAGCAGACCACACAAAGAAGCCACCAGGTCTCAATACACGGTTAAGCTCTAGAAGGAGTTTACCACCTGCCATGTATTGTGCACACACAAACATCAGAACCAGATAACATAAAGTTTGACGAACCAATAGAAAGAGATGTTTAAGATCCAGAAGTTTTCCATTCAAAGACTACATCAATCGTGGCTATGCTGCTAACCTTCAATGTGCCATGGCACTCTACAGCGAGCACAATGAACTATGTCAAAAACTCTGCCGGGGAAAGGTAGCCTTGTCGTGCCCATAACTGCAGAAATGGCAGGAATACCCCTCTCAAGAGCAAACTGCACTTGAGCTTCATGTTCATCTTTAGGTGCGAGGGACATAGTGATCACATCTCTGTCAAAAAGGAAACCTCCAAAGCTTGCAACACCACATCCAACATCCAGGATCACACGAGAGCGATTACCCCATGCAATAGCAGGGACAGACTGAAAGCAAATTTTCATCAAAAGGGGAACTTCATAAGCACATATACTACCCCTAAAGTAATCAAAGTACAAAACGATTCAGGCTTTTTAACAAAATAAGGGAGTAGAAAACAAGTGGTTGCGTAAAAGAAACATGGGTATGGGTTATAAAACGATTATACAAAGCAGTTATCCAATTCAGACTTCCTATTTTATAACAAAAGAATTACATCTGAATACCAACCTCCTGTATGAAATCGATGTAATGAAGAGCACCATGCTTGAATTGGGTTCCTCCACCAGGAAAAGTTAGATACTCACCGGTAACTTTAACCCAATTTTGATGCCCCTTATACTCAGCAAGCTTGGTATGAGGGACGTTGGTGTACCAGATCTGCATAAATGAAAATGGTGGTATTAGGTTCTTTGCCGATTAAAATACGTAAATAGGAAAGTCAACAAATTCAACAGACCTTTTCTCGACTTTTAGGCCACTCAATTGGCCGCTTGTATCCTTCAGGCAAAGGAACAAGGCAGGTGGGTGGGCTGTCTGGACAATGCCTCTCACGATGCTCATAATGTTTAGTACTCGGAAGACTCCTAATGGCTTGCACATTATCGAGACACGGAATGTAATCCGGTCCAGCTGTTGTATTGCATAGTGCCCATTTGTAATCAAGTTTATCCCCAGAAGCCTTCTGAGCTTCTTTCTCATTTTTGGACTCTGTTGCCTGGGTTGAAAATGAACCATTTTGTGTCGTAGTTTCATTCAGTAGCTCTAATTGTGCCCCAGGAGGCGAAAGATCACCTGAGGTCTCGTTTTTAGGTTGACCCTCCTGCTCTACTTGAACATCCACATTTGGCTCAGTGTTTTCCTTCTCAGTCTTGGTTTCAGTATCTTGGTTGCCAGTTTTGGTTTCTTTATCATCATCACTGGTTTTTTTCTCACCGTTATCAGACTCAAACTGCTTTTGGTTTTCATCATCCTCACCCGACTCATTACCCTCGGTTTCAGGTTTAGTTTTCTTTTCATTTGCGTCAGGGTTTTCTTCATCTGGGTTGTCTTTCAAATCTTTCTTCTCATCTGAATCACCTCCTCCATCACCATTTTCTGACTTGGAGTCATCTTTTTTATCTTCCCCACCTTGGGTCTCACTCTTTGTCTCACCGGATGGAGTAGTAGACTCTTCTTTCTTCTCCTCTTCCTGGTTCTCCTGCCTACTTGAGCTCTCATCCTCTTTGGGCAAGCTTCCATCACCATCTCCTTTTTTATCCTCATTCGGTGTTTCACCAGATGCGTCTTCAGACTTCTGACCATTGTTGCCTTCCTCTGCAGGTGGTGGGGTCATCTGTTTCTTTATCACATCTTTGTTGTCTAGAGAAACCTCTTCAACGCTCTGAGCAGGTCCAACAGAAGATGATGTCATCATCCAGATCCCGACTAAGCATAGTGCCACGAAAACAACTACTGTCACCGTCGAGCAATAGTTTGACGAGGGCCTCCTGTTATCTATCCTAGTATACCTCGGTTGCGCCATGCTTCTGATTTGAGCAACAGACGATAACAATTCGTGTACGCCTATAGAGAAACAGAGAATTGGATGTTAGGCGAGCAATAATAAGATCTCTATATCATCTAATCATATTTCTTGAAGATGCAAGCATATATGAGCTAGATTATGACTTAACTTCAATCCCAATTACAAACTCGTTATGATTTGAGTTCTGGATACGAGTAAAAAGCTAACAAGGCGGAGTTGGTATGTAACACAGATGGGAACAAAAGGTAATGTTCAACAGATCTGCTTAATGTACACTAGCCATTAAAGTTTAACCCAGATTACAGACGAGCCATCAAACGAAAAATCTCAAGAACAACAACAAGAAAGAAAAAGAAAAAAAAAAAATCAATCAACAGATTAACGAAGAGAAAACAACAGATCCGGAACAGATCTAAGGTAGAACCACAATTATTCTTCTAACATCATCGAGATCATCACTAAGCAGCAACATAAGGTTAACAAAACAAAAAGAGTAAATGTACGTAAGGCGGACCTGATACAGGCGAGAATCAATGAGAGGACGGAAGGAAGAGATGAGAATCCGAATCTCAATTTCGAGCTACGGACGGAGCCATTTTGATTCACTTTCTCGAGAAAACTCGAATGTCACGGGAGAGATGAAGGAGATAAAGAAAAGGTGTGTGTGTGTATACATTATTAATTACATATATAGAGGTTAAATTAAATCTCAATTTATTTGTTGATCTTTTACGATTTCTTTAATTAATCCACAATAAAAAGAAAAAAAAAATCTTAATTGATGAACAAATAAATATAATTAGTATTTAATTAAATTTAAGAATTAGGGGACAAAATTTAAAAAAAAAAAAAGGCTTATATTTAGATGGGATTTGTCATCATCACAATAAGCGGAGAGAACTACGGAGTAGCCGTCAATTTAGTAGTGGTCGAAAAATCTCTAATTACTTTAATTATAATTAAATTCGTTTTAGTCAATTGCTTAAGACCTTAGCATTTTTATTTGTATTTTAACTAATTAGAAGTAAGCATATATCATCATGATATATAAATCAAGTTGTTGAGGAGTGGTTACTACGGCATGTTTTTTTTAGCTAAAAATCTAATTCACACTTTTTAAACTTTACTCTTTCATTGAATTTTTTTTGTTTTTTTTTTTTGCAATAGTTACACTTTCATATATAGTTGTTATAGCTATCTTCAATCTCAATCCAACGATTTATTTAACTTGTTGGGAGGGAACAAATGTTTTTAATTACAATCAAGACCCTCTAGTTTCCCTGTTGATCGGCCACCCAGTATTAACGTGTATGACCCCGATACGATAGGTATGTATGTTTTTCTATTTTTACTCATCTCGGAGAGTTGGAGAAGATAGTACTACTGAAAACCATCGTTTTCATTTGTCAACTACTAAATAACACATCTAACTTTGTGATGTACTTGCTTATACAAATAAATGCTTATGATTGAGACATGCATGTACAAACAAGTTAATCAATATTAATAGTATTAGACATTGAACACAACATGTCGATAATTGAGAAGAATTTAATACACCGGTTTGTTTAGTTAAAATAATTACAGTATAGACATGTTGCCGGATCATCTTAAATGCGTTATTATTTTTTTTTTTCATTCAAAAAAATTTGGGTCATTTCTTGATTTATGCGTGTCATTTTTGCGCATGTCATGCTAATCTTCCCTGTATCGTTCCAATTTTATCAAATATTCCCGAAGGTGACAAATGCGTTATTAAGAAATTGAACGATGAATGTTGCAGTGTCGACAATGGCGGACCTACGTAGGAAAGAGGTAGATCACCAGACCTGGGTAAACTAATTAAATAATTATTTTTACATGTAATTCTACAAAGTTTCAGTAGCACAGATGGTAAATTCTTTAGTGTTGACCTTCCCAAACTAGGGTTCAAACACCAATATGACACAAATATTTTTTCAGATAACAAAGGGTTTGAATGGTAACTGCGGTCAGAGCGGTCAAATCCATATGCGGTCTGGACCGCTCTATTTTTGGGGTGGATTACAGACCGTTGCGGACCAATTCTATTTGTATGCAAAAGTAGTATGCAGCGGTCTTGTCTCTGCTTTATTTGGACCGCACCATTGCGGACTACATTTGCTGAATGATAAGTAAAAAGTGGTCCAGTCCGCAGACGGATTTGTCCATCCCAACCGCTGGAACTATTCACACCCAAAATATATAGTGGAATCATGTTTCCTAAACATATAAACATGAATAAGTAGTGCACTAGTTAAGAGCATTACTGGAGAGTAACCGTGTATCGTTACTCAAAAAAAAAAATATCTTTATTGCAGATTTTCTTTTTTTATTTATTTTTTAATATTTGTTCTACTAAATAAGTGACACTTGTGCTATATGTTAAGAGTATGTTTTTCTTACCTCTTCTCTCTCTTATTTTTATTAATTTTTTAATAAGAGTATTGGTATGAGTAACTATCAGTAATGATCGTCTAATATCCTATGTTTTCTAAGTTTAATTACATTGACAAATATGAATAGTTAAAATTTCGTAATGACAGTAGTACTCCCTCCGTTTCAAAATATAGGATGTTTTAACTAAAGCACGCAGATTAAGAAATTTTTACTTTTAACAATTTCAATCAATCAGAAACAATACTGCATAATATAAAATACTAAACTAATCTAAAAGTTGCATGGAAACTTGAAAACATCCTATATTATGAAACAAAAAACTTTTCTAAAACATCTTATATTTTGAAACGGATGGAGTATTGTTTTAACTATTCCTTTCAACAGTTTGTTTGATTGGTACTGCACCATCGTGTTCCATTATGGTTCTTTTATTGTTTCAAATTTGGAATTAGCTAGTAGCATCTTTCTTTTGTTTTCGGAGGTTTCAGATTGGTGTTTTATTGTTTATCTTTTGATGAGGTTTATCTTTTTATTTATTTATTATTAACTTAGTTAAACCATCCAGAAATTAACGCATCTAGATTTAGTTTACTTATCTTTTTTACTTTTTCATTTTTTGCTGGGAACAAATTTAAAGCGCAAAAACAAAAAGAACATGAAGCACCAAAATTATTACTACAACTTTATTATTGCGCCGAAAATTCAAGAAAGGCAGCAAAAAAAATACAAGAAAAAAAAAAAAAATCAAGAAGGAAAAAAAAGAAAGAAAGAACAAACACATCAAACGTTGAAATAATACGATGAGTCACTCGTACTGCGAAATTGATGTATTTGTATAGTGAGGAACATGTGAAAGATCCAAAATTTGGAGGTGGATTCGTAATTCCCAGATCTCTCTCTACACTTCACTGCTCTCTCTCACTGCTCTCTCTCTCTCTCTCTCTCCGAAAGATCCGATCATCATCAACTGTTTTCTGGTAAATCATTCTATCTTCTTTCTCGTTTGAAATTTGGAAATCACGCACGAGCTTCATTAGTGCGATTTTGATTTTGGGTTTAAGAGTTAAAAGCGTTTTTTTTCTTTCTTTTCTTTACCATGGGTTAGTTTAAATTAAATTTCCTGATTTTGTTTTGTTTCCTGATTTGGATGACTTCGGATTGAAGAAGAAACTATATCATTAAACACACATCGACGTTACAAATTCAATTGCCAAAATTAAGGATTTTGATTGGTACGTTTAAAGATAAAACCTTTTTTTTTTTTTTGCTTTTGCCAGATTCAATGACTGACTAAGAGATATTGTTACAGTTTGTGACTGCTCAGTTCAACAAACACTGCAATAACAATTCTTTGTTGAGAGAAGAGAGTTGATGTTATCTCTGGCATTCACTCTAATAAGATGTTTGGTGGGAGAAGTCACATACTCAAAGGCAGTGTATCACTTGCCTTGGTTATCCTCATTCTTCTTGTTGTAATTCTCCTTGTTTCCGAGAAAAACCCTTTTCCTACTTCGTCTCTCTTTGACATAAAAAGTCAGTTTTCACCTTCTTCTTCTTCTTCAGGTATTTTTTATATGCTGTTCCTCCTAGCTTTTCGTATTCAGTTTTTGGTTATAATGTTCCAAACACTTTGATCTCATTCTTTGAAGATATTATAGTCCTGTTGTGGTTTTCTGTTTCAGTTTGTAACTTTGCGAAAGGGAGATGGGTAAAAGACAGGAAGAGACCATTGTATTCTGGTTTTGAATGTAAACAGTGGTTATCAACCATGTGGGCTTGTAGAATAATGGGCAGACCTGATTTTTCATTTGAGGGTTACCGGTGGCAGCCTCAAGGTTGCAACATGCCACACTTTGACAGATTCACTTTCTTGAGAAGGTATGGTGTGGTATGGCAGCACACTCTTACTTTTAAGTAATAAAACATTCTTGAACCTTACTGCAGTGTGATGTAATTAGATTGGATTTTGTGTGAATGTATTGTAGTGGAGCAAGTGTTTCGAAATATCTCAGAATTGCTTACTGCAACTTTTTTTTTTTTTTTGAATTTCCCAGAATGCAGAACAAGACGATAGCATTTATAGGAGACTCATTGGGACGGCAACAGTTTCAGTCCCTAATGTGTATGGCCAGCGGTGGTAAAGATAGCCCAGATGTTCAAAATGTGGGGTGGGAGTACGGTTTGGTGAAAGCCAAAGGAGCACTCCGTCCTGATGGTTGGGCTTATCGGTTCCCGACAACAAACACGACGATCTTGTATTACTGGTCAGCTAGTTTATCAGATTTGGTACCGATGAACAACACAGATCCACCTCGTCTTACTGCAATGCATTTGGACCGTCCACCAGCATTCATGAGAAACTACCTTCACCGTTTCGATGTATTGGTTCTAAACACCGGTCACCATTGGAACAGAGGTAAGATCGAAGGAAACCATTGGGTGATGCACGTTAATGGAACACGGGTCAAAGGTGAATACCTCAAGGATATCAGAAACGCCAAGGATTTTACAATACACAGCGTTGTGAAGTGGCTAGATGCACAGCTTCCGTTGCATCCACGGTTGAAAGCTTTCTTTAGAACGATATCTCCGAGACATTTTAAAAACGGAGATTGGAATACAGGGGGAAACTGTAACAACACAGTCCCTTTATCTAGAGGAGGCGAAATCACAGGCGATGATGGATCCATTGATACGACAGTTGAGAGTGCTGTGAATGGGACTAGGATAAAGATTCTTGACATAACTGCACTTTCTGAATTAAGAGATGAAGCTCACATCTCAGGGTCAAAACTCAAACCTAGAAAACCAAAGAAGGCGAGTAGTAACGTGACTACAACTCCAGTTATCAACGATTGCTTGCATTGGTGCTTACCTGGGATCCCTGATACTTGGAATGAACTTTTCATTGCCCAGATTTGAAGTCTCCAAACATCACAAAAGTTAGTTCACAGGATTGTCTCTGTTTTGATTCTTTGTTATAGAAAGATTTTTTTTAATTCTTTCTGGGAGAAGAAGAAAAGGTTCAAGCCAGTTCTTACAAATAGGGATTTTAGAAGGTTTTTGGAACTGATACATTTTACAGATATATATATGATCCATATGTGTAATGATTACAACAATCTGTTTTTTTTTTTTCTATACATGAAGAAACATTGAAACAAATCTTTTTTTGTTAACCGAAAACCCGGTACGATTTCGGCACGGTTAAAATTTAATAATTGGAACTGGACCGGTTTACGGAGTAGAAGAAGAGAAGACTCTTTAGTACTCTTATGTCAAAAATTCGTCGTCTGAATTTTTCAAAAAGATGGCGAGTTTCGAGAAATTCGAACCCATATTTGGGGAAGTAGTACCCGAACGATCGGATCCGGGTACGGGTCTTCTCCGACGATGTCTCTTCCACGTCTACGCTTCCGATTCGTATAACTTAACAGTCCATGTCACTGACTTCGTCTCCGGCGTCTGGACGACGATCCTCTCCGTCTCGAAGCTAGATGATATGGTTCGTTTACTCCTTTCTTTTGTTTTTTCTGCTGTGGATAAACAAACCATTGATTGATTCATCTCAGTGGCTTGTGATTAGGATTGCTCTTTGAATTTTTACTTCGCATACTTTGATTTGAAAACAGAGGGATACTGTTGGGATTGGTGGTTCGTGGTCTGAGTTCGTCGATTATACTGTAGCTTCTTTGAAATCAGATAATGTGAAGCTTCTTCTCCTTGGATCAAATTCAGTTTCTAATGGTAACTGTTTTCCTTGAGCTTATGTTTAGTAGTTTACAATTCATTATCTGTGTTGGTATTCTTAGTTTTGTGTGTTTCAATCACATAATTTTGTAGGTGTTGAGATTGCGCGATTAGTTTCTCAGAAGGCCAAAGGAATGCCTCGCATAATACTACCTCTAACAAAGATGGTGGACTCATCATCTGCTGCTAGTGAGGCAATGGCTAATCTGTCTTTCGAGTTGTTCAGAGCATTCAAGAGCAAGCAGCACCTACAAGGTATAGGAATTATTACAATATGAGGTCATTTGGATGTTCTTGCAAATAAAGACCAGACACTCTTCATAGTAGTAGAGAATGCTTATTTACACTATCGAATGTGCCATTCATGTGCTACACAATATGGGTTTATTTGGAATTCAAGATAGTGTTAACCGTAAATAAAGGGAATTCGTTTTTAACTCTAATGTTTTGTCCTTGTACACTCATTTGTTCAATCAGGAGAAGTGAATTCTTCAGCTGCAGCAATTGATGAAAAGGTATCTTAGGTCTGGCAGTTCTAAATGGTGTTTCTTTAATAACACTGTAGCAGTACTCGGTTCTTACTTTGGTTGAAAAATCTCGATTGTATTGTGATTAGGACAAGAGGGACGGTGGTACCGATAACAAACTGGAACGATACTTCTCTGGAAAGCTAGATGTTATGGCTCCATCAACAGATAACCAGCAAGACTCTCCCGGTTAGTCATGTTTAACCACATTTAGTAATATATTTTCAACTCTTTTCCCCAGAAAATCTTATATGTAAACAATAATCAAAAGTCTTATATGTATTCAATGATCATCAACGTCACCATATTTATCATTGTATCTTTTGGTTGCAGCCAAGAAATCTGCCCGAGAAGCTAACACAGCAAAACCTGTTAAACGAGTTCCTGCTCACCGAAGGTATATACATATCATATCCTATTTAAATCTCATGCAACATCCATATTAGTATCGATAGTCTTGGTCTGAAAATAGCTTTGGTTTTTGTAGAACGCGTAAACGCGGTGCTCTTCTGCAGGATTCAGAAGAAGAGGACGGCTGATTGGAACAGAACATAATCTTAGACGACACTTTAAATCCATCATCAGCTCTTAGTAACACACTGAATCGCCTGGGATGTATGCTTATGCTGATGATAATTTCTCAGGTCCTAATTTCTCCTCTTTTGGTGATTCGATTATGTAAAAAGAATCTGTAAGGGCAACGTAGATTCCTTGTGGACACATACTATAAGCAATTTTTGAAAGATGAAATAGAAATAAAGTTGAATCTTCCTTAGTATCATTTATTCATTCATATCTGCTGTTTCCAATTATATGAACTAAACATTTACACCACATACCAGTTCAGACCAATACAAATATTATACAGTTTCAGTTGTGTCTCAGAAATATAGATTCTCCTCTTCCATAGATTCTCTAACTGCCTTCAAAATCCATGGCTTGAGTTCCTTGGTGGTAACTATGATCCCTGTCTCGTGAGCAAGATACTTTCCTTTCGAGAAGTCTAGAGATTTGCCTGCAGCATCGCACACTACGCCTCCAGCTTCTGCACAAGGTTATTTTGTTCACTTCTGTTTATTAATAATAGTCATCTCGTAGTTTTAATTATACATTATAAGTGACATAAGTGGGTATTAAATCTAGATCCCTTATGTGCTTGGTAAACTAGCGAGCAACCCATTGCTTTGTAATGTGCATTCAGGCCAACAGTTTTTTGCATTGAAAAGGGTTTTGTACCTGTGGTGATGATTGAACCAGGAGCATGGTCCCATATACACTCGCGGTATCCACTGAGCGTGAAACGCAAGTATATTTCTGCGTCTCCTCGGGACAAAGCTGCATACTTAGCTTGGCTATCGATCCTTACAGGTAATGCTTTGATCCCGAGTTTCTACTCTTAACCGTAAACAGTTTGTCTTAGTAGTAAGAATTCCACTTGGTTATTATAGCCTACATAAGAGCAGACTGTGATAGAAAGAATAAAGATATTACCTTTGCAATGGTACCATGGATGAGAATTGGTTTATGGTATGATTCCAAGAACTTCGCTTCTTCGAGATTCTCATTGCTACTCACTTTCACCTGTCAACATAGCTTTCACTCTCTTTAACACTACCAGACAATTGCAGATTTATCATGGTTGAGCTTTGGATAGGTAAATGATACCTTCTGTGGCGGAGAATTTCCTTTGAGAGGTTGCACGTAAGTCCCTGAACCCGTTGTAGCAAAGAAAAGGCAGCCAACATCTTCAGGGGAAGACTTATCCGTCTCACAAACCGCAGAAGCCACGGGAAGATTTGGGCAAGCCATGACACCGAGCACCACTTTGCCTTCCACAAGCAAGGCTAATCCCACGGCGTATTGCTCTCCTTTTACAAATCTAAGAATGCAGAGAAATTCATTAAACCGGTTTCTAAGGTAAAGCATTGTGAAAGCACACAGATTACAGAGATTTGTTACCCTTTGGTTCCATCTATAGGGTCAAGAATCCAGTGGCAGCCGCTACAACCGCCTTCTGATTTACCGCAGTCTATAGCGTTTAACACGTCATCTGTGGATAGAGGAGAGCCAGCGTACGATTCCTCAGAAGCTAGAGTATCTTTCACAAGCTTGGTAATACCTTCTAGGAACTCCTCACTTCCCTTCTTTCGCAGATCTCCAGTTTCCTGTAAGAATTTTTCCCAGACATAAGTACGAGAAAACCCGAGTAACATGTACGCTATAAAACCTTGGATTAACGGGTTTCTGAGTCATTTCACCTCTTCAGCTACTAATGACAGTTTTTCAGGTTGGAGTTCCCTCTCCAATACAAGACTAACCACAGCTTGCGAGCCTGAAGAAACCATCCATAAATGGGAGAAGTGAAGACATTTTCTTGATTGATTCTAGAGAGAAGCCGACACTAGCAAACCAGAAACTTGAATTTGAATGGGTAAAGCAAACGACGAGGTACAAACCGTAATCAGCTGCAGTAACCGGACTTCTATCGGATTTACTCCATACTTGGGATTGCAGCAGAGTCTTCTGCACCTCCTGATTCATTACATTATAAGGTTTGTTTAGTTTCAACGATACATGTAAGCTCCATGCTTTGATTTTCTAGTTCCAAATTGTTACTGTAATTTATAGGTGATAGTATAGCTCAATGGTGGATAAGAAAGTAGTCGTCGTTACCTGGCTGAGACAAGCAGCTAGAGAGACGGCTTTCTTTGCAGCGGCTAGCTCCTTCTCATAAGACATTGAAAAGCTTCAAGACTGTTATGTATATAAAAAAAAGCTTATACTAGTATGGTTTTATTTAGCCAATTTATAGTCATTATTATTATATATTTGTGCATGTCACTAGAAGATGTTATAGTCCAAGACTCCAAGGGAGAACGTAGAAGTAGTCAACACTGATATATAAAATAGAGTTTCGTGCGAGACGGAGTTAGTGGTGCAAACCGTCTTCCACGTAATGCCAGAACAAGTTGACGTTTAAAAAGAGGAAAATTAAAGATAAGAACTTACAGAATATGTAGACGTAATATAATACTATATTATCATGTAGAATATTTCACGGATTTTTGTATCAATTTGCATATTGTAATAATAATAGTCGTTAGAAAATTACAAGAGTGATCATAGTCCATTGATCGTTAAACACTAAACAAATTGGATACCTAATCAATACACTAATAAGCTCTCTCTCTATATATGATTTGTTATTTGATATATTATATAAGAAGACGAAGTTTCGTGGAAGATTCGACCGGAGTGTAAATCATTATCATAATTGTGAAGTGTTCTTCTTTGTGTTAACTCTTTAAGAAAGAAAGGTCTTTTCATTTTGTCCTTTTTTTATATGCGACAGAGAAAGGCATCATCTTTTTTCTATTGCCGAATTAACTAAGTCACGTAGCAATCAATAGCTACGTTTCACATATTTCTGATTATTAGCATAAAATAAACTTTAATAAAGTAATTCAACGAGCTCTTTCTTAACACCAAAACTAAAGATAAATTAGTGTTTTCTTATATATCAGAGGTGAGATATACGTATATTTTTTTTTAATAAATAGACTGTGTGAAAAGAACACAGACACAGACATAGTATATATACCCAAAGACAACAACAAAAATAATAAGTATATTACAGTTGCGTGTTAGTGAAGTTTCACAGAAGCAGTTTTCTCTTCTTCCTCTTCTTCCTCTTCTTCTTCTTTAATTGATTCTCTTACTGCTTTCAAAAGCCTTGGCAACAGTTTCTGCGTCGTTACAACAATTCCTCTCTTGTAATCAAGATACTTGCCTTTCGAAAAGTCCAACGGATCCCCAGCTGCATCAGTCACTTTTCCTCCCGCTTCTGCAATTTCACACATAAGCATTTGTGTGATCTTTCATTTGACCAAAAGCTATGTAGATAAGAAGAGCTAAATAGGTTTTACCTGAAACGATGATTGAGCCAGCGGCGTGATTCCATATTGATTCGGGCCTTGGTTTGCGAGTAAACCTCAAGTACACCTCTCCATCTCCTCTAGATAAAGCTGCATACTTTGTCTGACTATTGATCTTGATTGGTGAGTCTTTTATCCCCAGTTTCTGTCACCAGGAGAAAACAGAGTCAAACTCAGACCAAACAGGAAGATATATACAGAATGTAAGGAAGATGTTTTACCTTAGCAATTGTGTTATGGATGGGGACAGGTGTGTGGTATGACTCGAAGAAACTCGCTTTAGCAGGATCATCTACGCTGCTTACCTCTACCTAATAGCGCATATTGATCATTTTTTTAGCAATACATTTATTTTGATGTAAGACATATTGAAACAGAGTGGTTCTGAGTGATTTACCTTCACAGGAAGAGAGTCAACACTGAGAGACTGGACATAAGTCCCGGTGCCAACAGAACCATAGAAAAGGCAACCAACTTTTTCAGGTGAAGACTTGAGTGTGTTACCAGCAGTTGATGAAAAAGGAAGCTTAGGACAAGCCATTACACCAAGTACTACTTTGCCTTCCACCAACAATGCTAATCCTATTGCATATTGTTCTCCTCTTATAAATCTACATATTGGAATTTCACAAAAGCTGTCAGTTTCAAGTACTCTTATGATAGTTCAATAATGTGAACAATATATGAAACGAGATGAAGCATTGTGATCAGGGAAATATCAGTAACATTTTGAGTCATTGAGGGGGGACTCACCCTCTAGTGCCACCTATAGGATCCAAGATCCAATGGCGACCCTTGGGACCACCTTCTGATTTACCACGGTCTATAGCATTGAGCACATCATCGGAAGATAAAGGAGAAGCAGCATATGATTCATCACTTGCAAGAGTATCTTTCACAAGCTCTGTAATGCGAGCCAAAACATTCTCAGCAGCAATCTTCCTTAGCTCACCAGAATCCTACACACACATAAATTATATAAACAAAATCAGCTTATAACTTCATTCAAGAAAAAAGAACCTGCAATGTTTTTTTTTTTTTTGCATTAGTTTTGGGCACCTCTTCAGCGACTAAAGAAACAGGTTCATTCTTGAGTTCCCTTTCTAGTACAAGGCTAACCACCGCCTGCGAGCCTGAAAATAAAAGAACATGTCTTTGTTTTCTTTCATGAGCCAAGACAAGACAGATATGAAAAATCTAACATTTAGAAAAAGAAAGAGAGGGGGCTAAAACCATAATCAGCAACAGTAACAGGACTATCATCAGATTTGTTCCAAACGTCAGTTACCAACAGAGATTTCCTCACTTCCTGTTAAAAACAAACCAAAGACATTTCACTTTTGATTAAAAAAAACCTGAGATGAGTTAGTTAGTAAATAATAGGTACACAAATCAAAACCCATTGAAATCTCAGAGATAATACAACAAGATTGAAAATTTCAGATCCCCATTTTCATTTTGTGATAAAATCAAAATCCGGATATCAAACCCTAATCAGAAAACACTCAAACTCAGTTGACAGTTTCCAAAGAAACAACAACATTCTTCTTACTCTCTTACTTTATTTTATCTATTTCCACAGAAAGAGTTTAAAGAAAACATCTAACTTATCACGAACACACAATCTTCTCCAATGTCAACGACCCAAAAAAAAAAAATGTAAATCGAGAAGTAAAAGAAGAACATGTGTACACGATCCATTAAAGAGGATAGAGATCGTACGTTGCTGAGACGAGCAGCGAGAGAGACAGCTTTCTTTGCAGCAGTAAGCATTTCATCGTAAGACATTAGAATGAACGAAGTTGAAAGAAGAAAGAAGGAATAGAGATAACAAAATCTCTATAAGAATCGATTTTATATCATAAAACCTCTCGCGACTCTGAACCAACTTCTTCTTCTTCTTCTTCTTCTTCTTCTTTCTTCTCAATTTGTTTTTTAATTCATTTATTAATTTTCTTGGTTTATTATTTATAGTACGTAAATAAATTAGTAGTTTGTTTGTTTAGTATTAATAAAATAATACATTTGTTGTTCCAATCTCTACCGTTGTGGAAAAGTAGTCCCCTACCGTTAAGAGACAAATGGAAATTTCTCTCTTTAATTATATATTCACCCAACAAAAAAAAATTAAAAAAAATTTTAGTATTAAGTTTTATTTTATATTCTGAAGATTGCAAATTGCCTTTATTTATAGAAAAAAATCAGAATGAGGAAAATATAAATAGATAAACAATCCAAGAATGAATTGGTCCAATGGGGAAGATATTTTTCCTTACAAACAGAGTTTTTTTTTTTTTTTTATGGAAAGATATATACTGTTTTAGATATTTCTTTTAGTAGTAAATGTTAGACTTATATTGTATTTTTTTTTTTGCTAAGATATATAGTATATGATATATCACCAAAATGATCATTTTTGGGTTTGTTCGTTGTATTTGTTCAACTTAAAACTTTTTTTGATATGCTTTTATTCCAAAGAGGTTTTGCTTTACTACAATTACTATTTATTTTTTTTTGTAAAGAAAAAGAACCATAGGGAAGAATATGTTCTTCTTTTATTTTATCGCCACTCGTCAGATAAATGATTAGAGCTACATTATAATTAAATTATGGTACAAATTGCTTTTAAGATAATTTTAAATGACGTGATAACACTTGTGTCTTGTGTGGCTCCGTCTCCTCAATCTTTTGGTTGAAAACGGGTTCTTGTGTTTGTCATTAACACAAAGTATCTTTCACATAACTGGGTTTAAGACCAAAACATACGGTACAGATAGTGATATATAATTCGCATTTAAAATGAGATTATATGCACTTTAGTGTAGATTTGAGATTTGTACTCGTCCATTTTCTTTAAAAATGTTTGATGGTGGATATATTATTGGGGAATAAAATCTCGAATTTTAGCTTTTTTTTTTCTTTTGTTGTGGATTAAAAGTATTTTATATGTCGCGAAACAAATAATACATGATAATTGTGGTTAGGACGGCCAAATCCATCTATGGTTTAGACCGTTTCATTTTTAAGGGGATTACAGATCGCTGCGGATCAACTCGTATGTAAAAGCAGTCTACAGTTAGTCTGCTGCGGTTTTGTCTTTGCTTTATATGACCACATCACTGCAAACTACATTTGCTGAATGGTAAATAAAAAGCGATTTAGACTGCAGACAAATTTGTTCGCACCAACCGCTCCAACCATTAAATATTTACACATATATTGATATATACGGAAAGATTCTACTTAACGCGCTTACTTCCGTATTAAGATAAAAAGTAGTCTACGCGCTCTAGACACGTCGGTGACTATTAACCTTAAAAGGCCTTCTCTGGCCCATATTGCCCCAAACTAAACATCCTTTTCCCATTATACTTGGCCCAGCCCAAACCAGAGATTAATGTTTTTATTTGAATTACGACAAAAATGGAAGAAATTCTCACTTTTGGTTGAAAGGGAAGTGAAAACAACAGTTACTACTGGTAAAGAAAACAAAGAACGAGAGAAGAAAGAAAGGATCATCAGAGAGCTGAAGCTTTCTCTTGCTCAGCTATGGACTCACGAACTGCTTTCAAAAGCAGTGGCATAAGCTTCTCATTAGCAACGATAATGCCTGTGTCCAGATCAAGATACTTCCCTTTCGAGAAATCCAGTGGCTTTCCCGCTGCATCCGTCACAATTCCACCCGCCTCTGCGCACAAAAGAATCCGATATTGCATTCATTATCAAACCACATTCTCATATCAGTGTTGTAACATAAAGAGAGAGAGTTTTATGTTAACCTGTGACAACTATAGCACCAGCGACATGGTCCCAAATCTTTTCACGGTATCCTTTATGAGGAAACCGTAAGTATATAGCTCCATCTCCTCTAGATAAAGCTCCATACTTTGCTTGGCTATCGATACGTACAGGTGGTGCTTTGACACCGAGTTTCTGTACATAACAAAAGATAATAACACGATCAAATGGATGCACATTAAT
The DNA here is from genome assembly GCF_000633955.1 of Camelina sativa. Classification (NCBI taxonomy): domain Eukaryota; kingdom Viridiplantae; phylum Streptophyta; class Magnoliopsida; order Brassicales; family Brassicaceae; genus Camelina; species Camelina sativa. The sequence goes on along the minus strand of NC_025695.1, from coordinate 47,758,179 downwards.
ATAGTTTGTTCACTAGGATCACTTGGCAGGACAGAGATGCAATTTACATTGGCAATGGAGCTGGATAAGCCGTGTAGAGAGTGAGCTCCTTCAAATGACTCGAAGAACGATGCTTCTTCAGGATTCTCAACCTTAGAGACTTGTACTTTGACGGGAGAAGATTTTGAATCTAGGAGCTGCATATATGTCCCTGAGCCAATCGTAGCAAAGAAGAGACATCCAATTTCAATGGATGAAGAGTTGTTGTTGTTGTTGGCTCCAGCTATGGATGCTAATGGCAAGTTTGGACAAGCGAGCACACCTAAAACTACTTTCCCTTCCTCGAGCAATCCTCGTGCTACTGCGTACTGGTCTCCTCTCAGAAATCTAATATGACCAAACAAGCTCAGTATCAGAAAATAACATTTGCTATGACAGTCAATCACTTTACCAATCATTCTTTGAAATAAGAAGATTTGTAGATACTTTTAAAACTTACCCTTTAGTGCCATCAATAGGATCCAAGACCCAGTGTCGACCATTTGGACCGCCTTCAGATGATCCACAGTCAATGGTTCTGAGTAGATCATCTGTGGACAAAGTAGAACCACCAAACGATTCCTCGGTAGCTAAAGTGTCGTTCACGAGCTTCGTGATGCGCTCAAGAGTATCCTGAGAACCGTCCTTGCGTAGATCGCCTGAGTCCTATATAGATAATTTTGGACAATGTGAGTCCTAAAACATAGAACACAAGATGAGCAATGTGAGGGAGTGTTGTAAAGCTGTTTTCACCTCTTCGGCCACCAATGATAAGGGTTCAGAACTGAGCTCTTTTTCTAAGACTAAACTAACAACTGCTTGTGAACCTGAAACTCAACATAAGACAGATTGAAAGCGTGAATATTTCGACCTCAAACTATGCGAATTTTCATTTACAATCTCAGTAAGATTCAAAGAGAGAAACTTTCTTAAACAGTGACAGTAATACGCTAACCATAATCAGCAACGGTCACTGGACTTTTATCAGATTTTGATTGAACATCTGATTGCAACAGAGCCTTTTGAACTTTCTGAAACAAACCCAGAACAAACAATGACAGATTCTGTTAAAGAATCAAAGAAATGAAAAGAATCAAATGAATCATTACACTATATATCACTAGAATCTAACCCCAATTACAGATGCAATACACAACATTTCAAACGAAATTAGGAAAATTACAAAATGGGTTTACTAAAGAATCAAACTTTAGAATATGGGTAATGATTAAAT
>NC_025695.1:47749249-47756390 GCF_000633955.1 Camelina sativa | reverse complement strand
AATACAGAAACGAGACGGTTCGGTGAATCTCTAGGTCTCGTCTTTACTAATGCAAATGATTGAAGCGGAGCCTTGGCTATTCGAAAACAATTTATAGACATCTCTTTCGCCTTTTCAAGAAGATAAATAAATATATGTCTTCACATTTTCTGATTTGCAGAGACATTATTTATTTTACTTTTCTGAATTTCCCATTTACACCCTTGTACTTATTTATTCTCCTAAGTGGAACCCAAAATTTTAAATTATTTCAAGAAAGACCCAAATTGATCTGTTGGCTTTAGGGGTCCAATGTAGCACCAACTGAAAGAACAACACCAAACGGTGAAAATCATGAAAATGAAACCCATCATGATGTTCGTAGACTGGGTTGTTGAGTTTTGTGCTAATCGCTACTACTCGCACGTGTATGTTGTGATTGAAAACATGGTGAACTTATAGGTGTGGTGAAGATATACAAAAAGGCTTTTTGATGATTATAATAAAGCCCAATAAAATGGTTCTGGGTTTTATATTTTGGGGGGAATCAAAAACCCAAAATCATTTTCTTCGGACAAAAGCTTCAGCTTTTGCCACGTTGTCCACGTTAATCCTTTTTTTGTTTTTTTGGTCAAGTCCACGTGAATCTTATATACTGTATGCTTTTTTTGGGGTTTAGGATAAATCATTAATGACGCAGAAGAGAGACCAAATAAAAATTTCTAGATTGATGATGGCGTGTGAGAGAGCAAAATACGCTTTGATTATTTGCCGCCGCAAGCAAAGGGGTCACGTTCCACTAACTTTCAAGATTCAACAAAACCCACTTTGTGTTTCCTTTTTTATATTTCTTCATATTCCTCTTTTTGTGTTATCTTTTCTAATAAACTAACTAATCTTCTTCTGTAAGAAGATATTCTCCAGAAAAGAAAAAAAAAAAAAAATTCTGTAAGAAGTCTTTCGGCTTTTCAACAAACTCCAGGTTGATTTATATACTTGGCACTTGTAACAGTGTCTTTTAGATTCTGATTATTTTCTTCTCAAGAAGATTGGGGTTTGTAAAAGAGGTTCTTGTGCTGCAGAGTTTTTGCAATGAACAGAGGAAATAAAAGTAATCAGCAACCTTCATATATCGCTGATCATTTCAGCAGCTTGGGTCAGGTCTCATAACTTTACCACCTATTTCTTTGATTTCTTGATTTGAATCTTTTTCAAAGTGATGAGTTGCATAAGAAGTGTCTTGTTGTGGACTTTGCTATATTAGGTGATAACTTCTCTGAGAGAAGCTGGACTTGAATCTTCAAATCTGATTCTAGGAATTGACTTTACCAAGAGCAATGAATGGACAGGTAATTTTTGATTTTTAAGAAAATGCTTCACATGTTGATGAGACGATTTAACGGTTTTAGTTAAATGTTAATGAATCTCGGTCAATGCAGGAAGATACTCATTCAATAGAAAAAGCCTTCATGCCATTGGTAAAAGACAGAATCCATATGAGCAAGCAATATCTATAATTGGTCGTACTTTGTCTCCCTTTGATGAAGATGATCTTATACCTTGTTTTGGTTTTGGGGATGGTAAGTTTTCTCACTTTTTGCTTTCAAAATGAAGTAGATTTAGAGAAGTTCTTAATGGTTGGTTTATTGATCCTGCAGCAACAACACGCGATCAATATGTATTCAGCTTTTATCCCGAGAACAAAAGCTGCCAAGGATTGGAAAACGCTGTTAAACGATATAGAGAGATTGTTCCACATTTGAAGTTATCTGGTAATTTCTCTTACTACAAATTAATTTACTTATTACTCTTCTTATAGTAAAGATTAATCTGTGTTTTTGATGCTGCCATCAACATAGTTGAGCAGAACAATATGCAATACCATGTTCTCGTCATTATTGCAGATGGTCAGGTCACAAGGAATCCAGATGTTCCACTTGGTCGACTTAGTCCACAGGAAGAAGCTACTATGAACTCTATAATGGCAGCTAGGTAAACTATTCAATAAGCTCAGATTTTCATGATCATGTATTTATATTCATACAATCATACTAATGTTCGGTGTTAAATTCCAGCCATTACCCATTGTCAATCGTCTTGGTTGGAGTTGGAGATGGACCATGGGATACAATGAAACAGTTCGATGACAATATCCCTCACCGTGAGTTTGATAACTTCCAGGTAAATTATTAGAGAACCCTGAATAGAAATTGCATATTTTCCGGATATGGTGATTCGTGAAAAAACTCGGTTTCGTTTTACAGTTTGTAAACTTCACAAAGATAATGTCGGAGCACAAAGATGCGGCGAAAAAGGAGGCTGCTTTTGCACTCGCAGCTCTCATGGAGATCCCTTTTCAGTACAAGGCTACATTAAGTCTCAAGTAAGTGGAGTAAAGTTTGTACCTTTAGAAACTTCTTGTATCACTGTTTATGTATTCTTATTGCATTAGATTCTTGAAAAGTTGCAAATCAAACCAACCTACGATTGTGCTTGTGAACAGTAGAAAGCCAGAGCGCAGATCTTATCTGCCCCATAATCCACTGCCGCCACCACCGGAGGTTATAGAGCGTGACAATGCTATTAGATCGGTGCCACATCCTATGACAGAAACTGCAGAGAAAAGTGACAGAACGGCTCATGCTACAGCGCCGGTAAATTCTCTTATTTTTTTGCCTTTGTTGGCTCTTCTTTTGTCAATGAGTACACACTCAGTTTCTCTGATACTGAGATTTACATTCATTTTCAAAAATAAGGTATGCCCGATTTGCTTAACGAATCCAAAGGACATGGCTTTTAGCTGCGGTCATACGGTAAGTGAAATTTTCAAAGAAAAAAAAAGTACACTTTTGTTTTTCTATGAACTGTGCTGCTTCCATATCGGGTTTGCGACATCTCTGATGCTTTCGATTTCAAATTGAAGACATGCAAGGAATGCGGCGTGATTGTCACAACATGCCCAATGTGCAGACAACCTATAACAACAAGGATAAGGCTGTACACTTGACTCAGTAAAACTCTGGGCAACTTAAGGACGCTAGAGATGAGGCAGAAGCCATATGGTTAACTGGTTACGCACTTGAGATTCATGTTCATACTTGTGTAGCACCTTGTACAGTCCAACCAGAAGAATAATAATACCTAAATCTTGAGTTGTAGTTCGTAATTTCGTATGTATTGCAGTGGCATATGGATATAATAAATTCCCAAAATTCTTAGCCTGCCGAAATAGGAGATATGCAAGACAACGAATCCTCTCTCTGTATTAATCAAAAGCTACGTACAAAGAAGCAAAAGAGGTCCTTTTTATAACATCACAAAGCCTATTAGGACCTACTAGTTCTAAACCATACGGAAGATGTAACAGCAAAGAAGCCGATGGAGAGCCTAAAAACAACCTTCTATTTAGAAGCTCCAACGTTCGAGTTGTTGCTTGGCCACAGCCATGTCTTTTTGTGCTTTCATTCTCCGGTAAAATATAGGACAATCTCGACTGTCAAGACCAATAAAGATATAATGATAAAGTTGGATGAGAACCTATTACGGTATTACCTATCGAAAGAAAAATCTATCGGAAAGATATATAAGCAAACCTGGTGCACAAGACATCTTGATGGAGAGAGCCTTGACACTCCTGGCACTGGGTCCACAGCCTCCCAAAAACTTCTTCTAGGTCCGCCACTGAATTTTCACAAAATATTCAAACATTCCTGATAGATCAAGTCTATAGAAAAGAGAATAACGGTAGCATACCTTGAGACACGTTTTTGCAGTACAACTCGGCTTCTCTTCCCTTGCAACTTGCGCATAGTGTTCCATTGCTGCTTCAAGTTAAAGTGAAAATTGATAAGCAGATACCATATATGGAATCAGATAAACAAGATTGCAAGAACAAACAATCAAATGATAAGGAACTTGGAAGACATAGAAACAAATACAGATCAGGAACCGAGAATCCAGGAATCACGTAGAACTTGCAGGATCCTAATATTCTTCCAAAGTGAACATGATCAATAACATAGGCAAGGAACCACAACGTACCTGATCGGAACTTTGCAGCCAACACAGCTAAGTTGTTTCTTAGCAAATTTCATTATGCCGCTGTTTGAAGGAGTACTAATTGATATTGACCTAGTGTGACTTCCGTGGAGAAGTTCCTTGCTAGCATTTTTCAAGACTGGCTCAAAAATCCTAAGCAGCGGCTGAGAACAACATCTGCTTCAAATTCCAGATACTAGAATAGAGAGTTCAGAATAACTTATAGACAAACCCCACTTCAAACTGACCTTGCTAATCTGATTCTCCAAGTAGTAATTTGGGTCTATAGGGATGTTATTCTGTAGCACGTAGATAGGATCTTCTGACCGTTCATAAGCCTATTTGATATTAAAATGAGATAAGCACGGTAGAAGAAAATGACCTCAAGATTTTATGAAAAACTATAAAAATAATGTTGACATGAAAGGTACCTTGGCACCTTTAGCAGCTTTTATGATAACATACGGCACTCGATCCCCAACATTTGGCGCTGTAGCAGCATCCCTCTGTCACATATGAAAGCAAACACTGTCATATTTCACATGATAGGTCATCAGACACCGTAAAATAGATCTCAGTGTCAGAGAAACCTCTATACGTATATTCACTAAAAGAATGAAGGAATGAAAATCTCCCTAGACACATTTGTACATGTTTCTTGACGAAAGGAAACGGTCAAGAGTTATCTTAAAATATAATGAAAATGCTTTATCATGTCAATGATAGATGAAAAAAGATAAAGAGTACCACAAACCTTACGCATGCGTTCAGCAAGTTCACCATGAGCTGATTTATTTTCATAATCATCCCCTGTTTTCGTTAAACCCTATGATTTGAGAAACACATCAGGAGCGTTATAGGTTGATTCTTGTTTTAGTTTTCACAGATGGCTTTAATCATGATCATACACTTTCAGGCAATACAAACATCAAAAGAAAAGATATCAAGCACAGCATATTACCTTTGTAATCACCAAAAGTGATAAGTCAATACGGTTCATGAGAAGATCCGAAATGGTTTTCTTAACATACTCAGCTGCGCCTGGAACATCTCTATCAATAAGTATTTTGTTAAGACTCTCAGTCACGAGGTTCTTAACCAGTAAACAATTATCTCTTCGTACTGTCTCGATTCCTGCCAGAGATATTTAGTCAGAAAATAAATAAGAGAGAAGCTGTGAAATTACAAAGACTTACCTTTGGTGTCCATTTTGTCAAACTGTTGAGGATTTGTCCATAGCAAACCAGCATACCTCTTCTTGTTAATCAGCAGATATGGGAAATAAACCTTTTCAAACTCCAATTTGATGGGCTTTATTGACATCATACACAATCAAGAAACAGAGAACGATTCAGCCTTGTTATATTTTGTTTTCAAGAAAAATACGTAATCTTTCACCTCTACCCCAGGGATTAGGGAGAAGTTTATGATACACTCCTAGCAGAAAAAAGTTACTTACTTTGATAAAAGTTCCGCTAATATGTTCCGCAGCTTCCCTCCCCAAGTTCATCGCAGCTTCTACATCCGATACTCCAAATTGCACCATGACTGAATCCGTGTCTCCATAAATGACCTAATACGTCATTACCCATCAAATTCAATAAATATAAGAACAAACATATACTTCACTCTGTCTTTTCCATACAACAAGTAATTATTTGAAAATTTACCTCTGCATTGTATTCATACCCGCCTAGGGTTGTGAATTTATCTTCCACAAGTTTCTTCGTTTGTTCAATCATCTGACGACCTTCAGAAAGATACAAATCAATCAGAATAAACCTATAAGGGTACATGTCTAGAAAAGTTGCAGTGCTTACAAAAGAAATACCATAGCTAGTTACACTTGAGGATATTTCTAAGCATGGTAACTGCCCAATAGTGGCTCCCGTAAACCCATAGACAGAATTTGCACTGATCTGAGACAATAATAGAAAGCAAATGTAAAAGAGCAGTTTACACGAGGAATATTGTTCAAAATTTTCAGAACATTGAATCATTTTTCTGAATGACTAAGTTAAATAAATTGACAGTAAGAAGTTCACCTTCAATGCCAACTGCCTACCGTCTAAAACAGCCTTTGCAAGGGGATCCTTAGCCTCCTAAAATGGACAATGCCAGTTACAATAGTAGTAATTGAAGGCTCTATACAGGTACGCACATACTGCAAGAGTTTCTACAGAATCAAATGTTTAGTTACCTTTAAATCTGCTTTGGCTCTTTTACGGGCAGTAAGAAGCTCTTCGAGAATTTCTGGAAGTATACCCTGAAATGGATTATTTGCTTTGTTTATAAACTGTTGTATTCCCTGAATTAATTAATTGGTCGTGTTTCCTGAAAGAAATTATTCAACAGGATTTGAGGTACTTGAGGATAGTTAATTTAACTAAATGTCGCAACCTTTTGCAAGCTCTGCTTAACAAATGTTTCCCCTGATGGAGTTCTAGTGACATGTTCAGGTGGAAGATTCAGTTTGCGTACATCTTCAGGTGTCACCTTCAAAGACAAGAACATGGAATGCTCCCAAATTAAGAAGGTGTATAAACAACAGATGATAAAATAACTAGCAGTTAAAAAGGAAATATCAAAAGAATTACCAAGGTGCAGTAGCATAGATTATATGCCATCATAATTGACGGGTACAGTGAAGCAAAATCCAAAGTTGCAATTGGTTTTTCATAGAAACCTGTTCTTGCTTCTAACACCTGAGTATCATTTGATACATTTAAAACAGAACACATGTCAGAACAGTGGAAGTGTTGAACTAATACAAAGGACAGGCGAAAAAATAAATGTTAGACCCGTAAATCACCAACTTACAGTTGCGCCTTCATAAGTTCCTTGTTCGGACCCTGACTGTTTAGCATTTGGAAGAACCATATTTTTCTGTTTAGCTTTCCTAAGAAGCTGAGATAGAACCTAGAAGCAATATTTGAGACACTAAATATCAGCCACCTTAGTAAACTTAAAAACATATCCAGAAACTATTAGTTGAGAAATACCTTGATACTCTGTCCTCTAGCAAGAAGGAAGGAAATAGGGACACCAGTTACACGAGCCATTTCGACATAATTATATATAAACATCAGTTTGTCCAGAAGCCTCTGAGGGAGATATGCATCCT
>NC_025695.1:47726295-47748395 GCF_000633955.1 Camelina sativa | reverse complement strand
AGTAAACTGAAAAACATATCCAGAAACTATTAGTTGAGAAATACCTTGATACTCTGTCCTCTAGCAAGAAGGAAGGAAATAGGGACACCAGTTACACGAGCCATTTCGACATAATTATATATAAACATCAGTTTGTCCAGAAGCCTCTGAGGGAGATATGCATCCTATAACAGCAAAGAGGACGTGGTGACTTCTTTTAGTATTCATTTGGTTGACTATTAATAGAGAGAGAACAAAATTAGAGTCTGAACATCCTTTCACATTTCCTTCAAAACACATTATTTTATGTGTCACTAATATCGCTAGCAATTGCCAAAAGTCCTTCAAGCCTAGATCACATTCATAATGCTCAAAAACCTCATGAATTGTAGGGGTATCCATTTCTATGAACCCAAATGGTTAAGTAAGGCTTTTTACAATGTCCTTATCTACAAGGGGTCCTCTTGCTACACGTACAGTATAAGCAGAGAGAAGTACACAAGAATAATAAACACATTAATGTTCATCTTTTACACTAGGAAGGGTGGGACTTGGACAACATGTAATAGGACTGTGAGGTAGTTAGACAAGCTTGATAGCTAGTTAGAAAATCTTAAATTTGTGTAATAACAGGCAAGGAAACAGGACAAAGGCAGCAATAGTCCAGAATAAACAAAAGGAGGTACCTTCAAACAATAAACAGCAAGACGCCTCCTGGTTTCTGCATTCCCATTTTGGAGATCAGTTATTATAGAATGGTGGACATCCTCTTTCTGAAGAAGACAATCAGGTCAGCCACATGGAAAAATAGAAATAACCTGAAATTCTACATAATACTCGGTTTCACCTGCTCGGAAAGAAAGTGAGCGGAGACAGAATTCAGCGAATAAGAACTTAATTTGTGGTCTCTGTGTATTGCCTACAATAATTAAATGAAGAATTAAGTTGATGTTACAAACAAACAATCTAAGGATGACTATACCAAAATGAATTTGTTAACGCAGAAACCTGAATAAGGTCAAACTGAAATCTTCCTTCAATTGTGGTCTCTTTACTTTCCCTTATTCCTTGTTGTCTGAAACATGGCACATATTACTATGGGATGCAGTATAGCATTATAACATGCGAGGTTAGAGAATTCATGAGCCACGAAAAGCATGGAGCACAACAAAAAAAAAAATAGGAGAAAGTGATGGCAATTAGCAAGCACCCAGCTACTACTGCATCACCTTGATGAAAATATTGAGTCTCTGACCCGGACCCTACTGTTCTTTACACGACCAAGAAGTGGAAATTCCTCTATTCCCAGTGTTGCAGCTCTCTGAGAATAAAAAAAAACAGAATATTTTATAGGTAAAAATAGATTCATTACATAAACACCATACAGCACAGCGGCGCATAGATATAATACATATAGAATGCTATGAGAATGAAAAGCACGCTTCTGCTAACCAGAGGTGATAATAATTTGTCAATAAAAGTAAAAGGTAATGTTCAAGTACCTCAATCAGATACGGTAAATCGAATTTGCAGATGTTATAACCAATGATGATATCAGGATCAACATCACGAATCAAATCCTGCAGCCAATACATCTTATACATCAGCAGAAAACATGCTTCACTAACCCCACAACAATATTGCAGTGGCAAAATAAAGTTTACTAAATCTTTTTCACGAAGTCTTCCCAGATCTATGAAACTGTAATAGAACTTACTTTTGTAAGCTAAGGTGCCAAAAACCAGATAAAGAGAAAGTAATGCACATATAAGAATGAAAGACGATAGGAAGCAAAAACAATACCCTCCAAGCAAGCAAGACCTCTCTTTCTGTTTCAAAAGACATGACATCTACGCCTACGATTGGAGCACATGACTTAAGAGTCATGACATTGCGTACAAATGGGTGATCCTCTCCCTGAAGAGTAACAAGGTTCGCTATCTAGAAAAGCAAAGAGAATGTCGTGTCAAAAGGAATGCGAACAGAAATAACAAATAGGGATCTCATAATATAACAAAAACAGCTAACCTGGATTACAGGATCATGCTTAGCCTCAGGAAAGTGTCCTTTACGACCTGCGCACTCAATATCAAAACTTAGTACACGGAAGGGAGCCATTTTTGAGTATTCACCTTCTGCAGCATGACTGATTAGATCTGAGTACCTAAACCCCATGTTAAAGAAAGCAACGACATAAAATAGAATATGTTACTAGATAAACAATTTCTTGCCCCAGAAAATAAATTCAGATGAGGATACAGGCAATGGAACTCCAACTGGCAGTATGACAAAGTTCTTGCGTTCTTCTTATATTTCCCAGTAGGTACTTCAATCCAATTTCCTCCGACAATATCACGATCAACCATGAAACGTAGAACGAAAAGAATATTGCTCTCAAATGTTTGGAAGCTCTTCATACCCAATCCATCAATTTGTAAGCCTCTATCAAGGATACCTACCAATTAAATCATTGCAATGACAACAATCAGTAAAGGAGATAGTAGACTCATAAAGCAAAAACATTTTGGGAGTCATATACCGCGACAGCTAGCCACCATAGTCGGCAATGCAACTGTAATCTTCAGAAAATTTTGGGATTTCTGCTGTTGGTAATACATGATGCTTCTTTTCTGCACCATTTCTATACGACGGACAAACTTCGGGACCTTGGCATTTTTATTGGACTCCCTCATCCTTCCCTGAATGAGTCAGATGAGCTTTAAAACAAAACCAGGGATATCATATATATTTAGCCTGCATAGTAAAATACCTCGAGAGTCTGATGGAATTGAGAAATATCGTCAGGTCCCATACCAGGAGGGCAAGCAATGTAAAAGTAGGGCTCAAATCCATGAACAAAGCAACAGACACTGTTACCTGACAATATACCACAAAATTAAGCTCAGATCTAACGAAATAGTTTCCCCCACGTCAGTGTGTTTTGAACAAAGACCAAAAATGCTAACCTTCTTTGGTAACCCCAAACATCCTAATGATTGGAGCTTGCCCAGAGGAACCCGGTAACAGCTCCTTATGAGTCTCCGAAACTATAGAGTCAATCTCCAATTGTTGGAAAACTATAACATAAATCGAAGTGTTGAGCAATTTCGCAGCAAAATCACAAGATGAAGAAACCCAAAAGACGAATTAAGAAAACACTCAACTGATACTCTGCGAATTTGAGACATAAGCAGGTGAGAGCGGAGGTCGAGCCCAAGAGGAAGAACGCGATTCACGCTCCTCGATATCACGGAGAATTAGGGATTCTTCGTCGTCTTCGCCGTACAAGAGAGCCTCGTCAAGAAACACGTCTTCTTCCACCATAAATTCATCTTCTAGGGTTCCGATGGCCGGAGATGGTGTTGAATTACCGGTGGCTCGATGCTTTACCGCCGGTGGGGGATTTGACGGAGGCGGTCTCTTTTTGGAATTACCGCCGCCTCTATTCATGTTTTCTGGTGAGCGGGAAAATGATGAAGAAGAACGTGTTAGTGTGAGCTCTCGCGGAGGTCTGAGAGAAGAAGAAAGTGAGACTACTGTGAGTAAATTCCCGCCAGTTTTAAGGGTTTTGCTATGTGAGATTGAGACTATAGAGAGAGAGAGAGAGAGAGGCCATGTGTTTTTAATGTGACACAAGATTTTAATTTGGGAATTTTTCTCAAGTCCCTAGACAAACGCTACTATTAACGAAATCGTCTTTTTAAAAATTGTGGTCGCAATTATTTTGAATTTATCTGATGACCAAATAACTAATGTTTAAGTGCTTCTAGTTCTAAGTATGAAGTTTTTTTTTCTTTGTTGACATACGTATGAAGTTTGATCTCAAAGAAAATACGAATAATTGTAGATCAATAGAGATAATCTTATAAGAGAGCTCTATCGTGTTATATAACACGATTTTCATTGTTTATCCGGTCTTTAACCTTTCCTTAAGGGATGGATGAAACATGACAAATATTTCTATATGGTTTGACTCATGGACGTCTACTATTCGAACATTTCATTACTGGAGCTTGGTTTTATGCCAAAAGCACGATTATAACATGCATGTATCATCTCTCAGGCTGGATCTATTTTGTGGTTCTCCGATCGTCTCCTCAAAAGGTACAACTCACAACCTCTATCTCTTATTGTATCTCGGGCTTAAGGTGGTTTCGCTAATAAAGCAGTTTTGCACTACTCCTTCATTCACTAGGTAGAGAGGTAGAGCAACCCAACTAAGAGATAAGTCTTGAATGTGAAGTACTTTTTGCCCATTTTTATATCGATTACCAAGGTATTACTCCAAATACATACTAGTAGTACTAGGCTCAATCGGAATAAAGCTCTCATCCAAAGCCATTCGCAATAATTTTGCAAAAACATTAGTTATGGATAAGATTAATCACCTCCACATCATCCAAAGCCATCTTTACCGATGAAAACTTGAAAATAGATAAGAACAATGTGGAAACGCCTCACCTCTGTTCCACACTTCAAACTATCAGTTTTGAGAAGTCTCTATTCGAGCTTTTACGTAGATTGATTCTTTACAAGTTATTATTATTTTTTTAAATCAGTTGAATAAATCAAACCAAAAATGTACCATTATGCTTCTTCCTATCGCCTAGTCTAAACAATTTAGCCACCAAATTTTCCTTTTTTTATTCTTGTAACAACAACTCAAAAAATATATGGAAACTATGTGACTCCACCACCACCATAAGGTCCATAACAAATTTCAAAAAAAAAAAAATTGTGTGTTTACAATAAAGGAAATAAATTAATATTTTGTTGACAAAACAAAGAACCAAAATAAATATATATATATTTTTAGGTTAAATCAGAGGGTTAGAGAGAGAGAGAGAGAGAGAGCCATTTGTATCGGAAACTGAGAAAATCTTCAAATTTCAAAAAATCAGAGGAAAGGCGGGATTCCAAACATTCTCTTCGTCTTCTTCTACCTCTGCTTCTCAGACTTCTCTCTCGATTTATTTGGAATCGATCTCTGGGAAACACAAAACTCATCTCCACTAAACAGTGTTGTAAGCAATGGCGGAAAATACGGCCAGTCATAGAAGAAAACCTCCGAGCTTGAACGATCGACAATATAGTATCCTCCAGGATCTTTCTGCGCCTCCTAAACAGCCTTCCTCTTCTTCCCGTACGATTACTCTCTCCTCTATTGTTTTGTTCTTTACTTTCTGATTCGTTTCTGTCTTTGATTTTGATTTTTGAGTTTTTTTTTGGGGGTTTCAGATGGAGAAACGAACAAGTCCATGATTAAGCTTGCTGGACGACGTCGTCTCTGCAAGGCCTTGCCTAAGGAAGACTTATCTGATTTAGATGACGAAGATCCTGATTTGGTTGATTTCGACGATTCCCCAGGTAATCCTGATTTTTAGGGTTTTTTGTCACCCGTTTCTCTCCGTTTACCGATAGAACTGAGTATTCCCATTGATTGATGTATTTCGATTTTGTTCTCTACTTTGAAATTAGGGTTTTACGAAATCTGGGTTTTTGTTTGATTTTCCTTCTTTTACAGTTGTTACTAAATTGCGTCAGATAAAGTTTGTTTACTCGAATGCGTTTGTCTTTTCATGATGTTTGAATCAGTTAAAGGGGGGGAGTCATCACTCGAGAGCGCTGGAGCTGGGAACGATTTCACATCTTTGGATGTATCAGAGGAAGCTAAGACAGAGCTAGCTGAGGAGCCTAACTTTTCCATAATCACAGACTTTGCTTCGCCCTCACCTCAGTTGAAGCAAAAAGAGGAAAAACAAGATGGTGGAGGAAGGAACGAGATCATGGATATTTTGGATGACCTCACCTCTAAGCTTGGGACAATGTCCATTCAGAAGAAGAAAGTTAACCAGTTTGATGCGGGTGGAGTTAATAAGACCCAGGTTGATAATCTTGATTTTGAGGACGCCAATTCCTCGTTTTCCTCGTCAGATGTGGTTACCACATGTAATGCTGGCGTTGATAGTCTCAAGGACAAGCAAGGGAATGCTGCTGTTGCCATTCGGGAAGAGGAAGCTAGTAATGAGTTTTCAAGCGAATGGGAAGAAAGAGTTTCGAATGTTGGAAAGCAAAACTCATTTTCTGGACAGCACTTTTACGATAAGTCTGAAGATAACAGGCAGGGATACAATCTTGACCGTGGGAAGGGAAAACACAAAGAAGTCGGCCAAAGTCTGAAGACTACTAGACATATAGAGGCAAGTGAGAAGCTAAGAACAGTGGGACGGTCGAATGCCGCCAAGCTAAGAGACTTAGACGAGGATGATGATGATGAATGTGTCATTTTGACTGGGGAAAAGGCAGCTGAAATGAAAATTCATCATGGAAAGCCTAAAATGCCAGCTCGGTCTCACAACACCGAAAGACATGGTTATGATGAGAGATTGTCGGAGGATGAAGGGTCTATCACTTTTACTGCCCTCAACTTGTCTTACACATTGCCTGGAAAGATTGCAACAATGTTATATCCACATCAAAGGGAAGGGCTGAAGTGGCTTTGGTCGTTGCATACACAAGAGAAAGGTGGAATACTTGGAGATGATATGGGGTTAGGTAAAACTATGCAGGTAAAGTAATCTGCAATCTGCACTTTTTTCTTGTTTACAATTCTGTATCTTTGATTTTTGTTTATTTGGATTGCAGATTTGCAGTTTTCTTGCTGGTCTCTTCAACTCCAAACTCATCAAACGTGCTTTGGTAGTGGCCCCAAAAACCTTGCTCCCTCACTGGATGAAAGAACTAGCCACCGTAGGACTTTCACGAATGACTAGAGAGTAAGAGCGATTTAATTTGAGTGATATACTGAACTAGTTTTTATAGATACAGTGATTCTGATTGCCTTGTCTTTCTTTCCCTTTTATAGATACTATGGCACTTCGACGAAAGCCCGAGAATATGATCTCCACCACGTTCTGCAGGTTCATGTTCTTTCTTCCATTGTTATCCTGAGAGATTTCACTGATACATTTAACTATGCAGTTACAATTCATTTACATTTGACTTGATTTATTACACTGTTACCCTTTCCTGTAGTATATCATTTTTATTTGTATAGAAGCATATCCTCATATTGCGTTTAAAGGATTAAACTGATAAATACAGAGTTAAATGTTGGTTGTTTTGAGAAATGGTATGGGTTTTCAACTTGGATATCTCTAACTTTTGTAGGGTAAAGGTGTTCTTCTAACAACCTATGATATCGTACGGAACAATACAAAGGCTTTGCAAGGTGACGACCATTATACTGATGAGGATGACGAAGATGGAATCAAATGGGATTACATGATTCTGGACGAGGTAAACATATTACAATCTTTTATTATTTGTAACATCTCTGACTCTCTGCACTAATAGTTGGTATAATGTGTATGCACTATAATCTATCAAGCGCAAAGATGTTACTACTAGTGTAGGTTTTGACTTTTTTTACATACCGATATCAGTATGATGTATTTTCTCTTACTTCTAGGGACATCTTATTAAGAACCCCAACACACAAAGGGCCAAGAGTTTGCTTGAGATCCCAAGTTCTCACCGTATAATAATAAGTGGTACACCAATCCAGAACAATCTCAAGGTATTGTCTATGGCATTTGAGGCTGGTCCATATCTTTCCATTTATTAATTTTTCTTGCAATTCTAATTCTGCCTATTGATTCCATCTTCATATTTTACAGGAACTGTGGGCTCTCTTCAACTTCAGCTGCCCTGGGCTACTCGGTGACAAGAATTGGTAACCATCTCCTATCTACAAATTTGTCAGTGTACATTTACCAGCTTTGTATATCTAAGCCTTGCTTTAACAGGTTTAAGCAGAATTATGAGCATTTCATTATTCGTGGAACTGACAAGAATGCTTCTGATAGAGAACAGAGGATAGGCTCAACAGTAGCAAAGGTGAGTAGTTAGTTCAAATATGCTTGAGTAGCTATCTATTCGCTTGTGACATATGTTGCTCCAGTTTGTAGGCTGTAGATCTTACATTTTTTTTTTTTCGTGTTTACTCCTTTTTGATTAATAGAACTTGAGGGAGCATATTCAACCTTTCTTCTTGCGGCGCCTTAAGAGTGAAGTGTTTGGTGATGATGGTGCAACCTCGAAACTATCAAAGAAGGACGAAATTGTTGTATGGCTAAGGCTAACAGCTTGCCAGGTGAAACTCTTAAATAGACGTTGATCTAATCTTCTCCTATGGAATTACTGATACATATCTCTTTGTTGCAGAGGCAATTATATGAAGCTTTCTTAAACAGTGAAATTGTTCTGTCAGCTTTTGATGGTTCGCCTCTAGCAGCTCTAACGGTAACTTGAAGCTCTCTTCTTGTGTTTTATTTGTTTGATTAAGTATGTATGTCCATGTGTTCGTTAAATAAATGTAGACCAGTTTCAGATCTTATACACTTTGCTTAATTCCCTTTAGGATATATATGTTACATGGAATAATGGCTTCCTCTCTGTTTATAAATACGTCAAGCGTATGTATATTTATTTCCTGTTTAAAATCTTGTTTGTTCATATCTGGCAGCTTACAATTATTGTTTGTTATGTAACAGATTCTGAAGAAAATATGTGACCACCCGCTTCTGTTAACTAAGAGGGCTGCTGAGGATGTCCTAGAAGGAATGGAATCAACACTAACACAAGAAGAAGCAGGCGTGGCTGAGAGATTGGCAATGCATATAGCAGACAGTGTGGATACAGATGATTTCCAGACGAAGAATGACAGCATATCTTGCAAATTGTCATTCATTATGTCGCTATTGGTAAGATCGCATTTATGTTTCAATAAGTGATATTAATTTTTGATGTTTGTCTGTTTGACTGACATCCTTTCTACATGGTTATTCAGGAAAATTTAATTCCAGAAGGGCACCGTGTTCTGATCTTCTCCCAGACACGCAAGATGCTTAATCTTATTCAGGTTTTGCTATTAGCTTTTAACTTCACCTATACCAACATTAGAAAACGGTTTTAAGAATATTGAAGGTTTTTTAATGTGATACGCTTGGAATTTTCAGGATTCTCTTACCTCCAACGGTTATAGTTTCTTGCGAATTGATGGCACTACAAAAGCCCCCGACAGATTGAAGACTGTTGAAGTGGGTTTTTGTTTCTCTATCCTTAGACACATTACATTTCATTTGTCTTCATACTAACAATTCTATAAAACCTTAATATTGTCTAGGAATTTCAAGAAGGTCACGTGGCTCCTATATTTCTCTTGACTTCTCAAGTTGGTGGTCTCGGACTTACTCTGACTAAGGCAGACCGTGTGATTGTGGTTGACCCTGCCTGGAATCCAAGGTGCGTATGTCTGTAGACTATTCTTTCAACAGCCTAAGTCTAAACGTTATGAAAAAATCTATTATTATTATCAAATCCATCTCTATCTTGTTGAAAATCAAGTTTGCTTCATCTCTATCTCGTTGAAAATCAAGTTTGCTTCCTGTTTTAGTTAGATGCTTATTGTCGGATCTCTAATAGGATATTAACTGTATATGATGCATGCTTGATTTCTATGCTTTATCCTGCGAAACTTGATGTAGCCTAAAACCCGTGTTGGAAGCTGTTAATATTTTTAGTCTCTTGAAAGTACATGATTTGATTTACTATTATCTATGCAGCACGGACAACCAGAGTGTTGATCGAGCATATAGAATTGGGCAGACAAAGGATGTCATCGTCTATAGGTTAATGACCTCAGCAACTGTTGAAGAGAAGATATACAGAAAACAGGTCTGTGACATATTTTTGTTCCTCAGTAAAAGTGATTTTGATATATATGATCATTTGTATGATAGAATAACCTCGGTATATGCTTTCTTTCTTTTAGGTATACAAGGGAGGATTGTTTAAAACTGCAACTGAGCATAAAGAACAAACCCGCTACTTCAGCCAGCAGGTGAGTTCTGCTGTAAATGGCAGTCTAAATGCTTTCAAGCGTCTCTTTTATTTGTTTCTAATTGTTTATACCAAATGATATCTCTCTTAGGACCTTCGAGAACTTTTCAGTCTTCCCAAAGGAGGCTTCGATGTTTCACCTACACAACAACAACTATACGAAGAGCACTATAACCAGATCAAACTGTAAGCAAACACTGAATTCTGAGCAATAAAACTGTGTCATGATGCTTTATTTTGATTTGAAATTTTCGAATATGAATTCACTCATTTTGTTTGTTTTGACAGAGATGAAACTCTAGAATCCCATGTAAAGTTTCTTGAAACTCTTGGCATAGCTGGAGTTAGCCATCACAGCTTACTTTTCTCCAAGACAGCTCCTATTCAAGCGATACAGAAAGATGAAGAAGAAGAAATAAGGTGACTCCATGTTCTCTTGTTAGTTATATATACAGATTTCCTTTCATCTTTAAATCCCAGTTTCTGATTTGTTCTTCAACTGAAAAAGGAGAGGAACAACGTCGTTCTTGGGATACCCATCATCAAGTATTTCACAAGACACCGTAATCAATGGGTATAAACCACCAACAGCCTTTTGTCAAATTTTTGTTTTGGTCTTTTTGTATATTCTCTCATCGATTTCGAAAACACTTTCTGGCAGGGCTGACTATGCTTTCAAGCCAAAGGATGTGAATTTGAATAAGACAATCAACATTTCCCCAATCGACGACAAGGAATTGTCAGAAAGCGAAATTAAAGCAAGACTCAGTCGTTTATCGATTCTACTCAAAAACAAGGTAATGACATCAGTGTAAAGCTTCAGCATTATCTTAACTCTCTGACATCAGTGTAAAGCTTCAGCATTATCTTAAGTTTCTGTTTTTGAGTTTCATTTTTCATCTTACAGAGTACGGTCTCAAGGCTACCAGATAGAGGAGCAAAAATTCAGAAGCAGATTGATGAATTGACTAGAGAACTAGGAGACTTGAGAGTAGCAAAAGGGCCTCAAGTTATTGACTTGGAGTAAGTCAGAAGATGCACAGAGGATTGAATATGTAGAAAAAGACAGAAATCAAGATGCAAGAAATGCTTAGGACCATCATGGCCACACTCGGGGTTTTTTTTTTGGTTTCTTTCTTATCAAATTTGATTCTGTTGAATTGAAAAGAAAGTCAGTTACTTATGACTTGCTGCAAACAAGATCAACGCTACTACAAAAACGAGTGTGCTAAGCCAGATTTTATCTTTTAATCTGAAACCCATAAAACTGTGTAATCAGTAAAATGAAGATTTCAGCACAAAATTGTCTTTGATTTTGGTTCGTTCCTTTTAACAAATACAACCTGTATAGAGATTTCAATGCTCTCCATTACAGTATCAATGAATAAAACCAAAGATATGTTGGTGTTTAAGATATGTTAGTTTAAGGTTCACTAACCCAACCACGAAGAATAAAATTACATGCTAGTATATATGAGTCCCAATTTTGCTTATGACACTAAAAGAAGAGAGAGCTTAGTAACTTCTTCCCCAGTAGCTCCACTTCTTTGCAGGCTTTCCTGATGCAAAGCATAGAGTGTCTGCAGAGAAAAAAAATCAAGAGATTAGTTTAAACGAAGGCTTGTCAGATTACTTAAACCGATCAATTAATGAATGTGTCAGATAAAAAACCTTCTCTTAGTTCAGGCTGCTCAAGGGGAGTACACAAAGTCTTAGCTCCTCCTCCTCCTGTTTCATCACTTCCGCTACGCTTCCTCACATCCTTCTCCACTTCAACTTCGTCACACCATGGAGCCAAAATCAGTTTCTTTTGTCTCAAAGCTTCCTCAAATTCCTCCCAAGTTTCAACCTTTTGAGTACATTCTTCCAACTTCCTCTTCGCCACATCGTAGAGGTTTCTCTGGATTTTCTCCAGCAAGTCCTTGACTTGTTCAATCAAGTCCCCTCTCTTGACATCCATCTTAGCTCCAGTGTCACGCCTCACTATTCTCACCTGCTCATAATCCAAAGAAAACCGTTAGCCTACACACAGTATAAGAGACCTTGTGATTAGTAGTAGAAGAAACTGACCTGATCATTGGCCAAATCTCTAGGTCCAATTTCAATTCTCAAAGGAGCACCCTTAAGTTCTTGATCTGCATACTTCCAGCCGCAAGAATAGTTGTCGCGGGTATCTGATTTAGCACGGATTCCAGCCTCGTGCAAGGTGGATACAACAGCTTCACAAGCATCACAGAGTACTTGGTCATCAACAGCACCTTTGATGGGAACCTGGATCACAACAACTTTAACAGGTGCCACTTTTGGAGGGAATACTACGCCTTTGTCATCTCCATGAGTCATAACCATTACTCCAATCGATCTGGTACTTAATCCCCAAGAATTCTGCCACACCATGGATCTCTTTCCTTTCTTATCTTCAAAGGTGATGTCAAACATCTGTGCAAAGTTTTGTCCTAAACAATGTGACGTTGCAGCTTGTATACCACGACCAGTGCTTGGGATAAAAGCCTGCAATGATTAATTAAAAGAGTATTGATTCATACAAAGTCTCTAATACTCTCCAAACAACAACAGAGAGATAAAGAGAGAGAGAGAGAGATACATACCTCAATGCTTTTGGTTTCAAAAGCACCAGCAAACTTTTCATTCTCACTCTTGATACCTTTAATAACAGGAACTGCTAGAAGCTCTTCATACACGCGGCTGTAAATGTTCAAAACATCAAGCACCTGTCAATGGGAAAAGATTAGAGCTGCGCTTAAAGATGGATTCGAAACTATAAAGATCAATAAATTAAACAGATGCGTATATATATATATACCTCTTGCTCTGCCTCTTCTTTGGTAGCAAAAGCAGTGTGTCCTTCTTGCCAAAGGAACTCACGGCTCCTGACAAATGGCGTAGTGTCGCTAGACTCCCATCTAACAACATTATTCCACTGGTTAATCTTCAATGGGAGATCTCTGTGTCCTCTTATCCACTTGCTCAAGTAAGGATAGATCACAGTCTCACTAGTTGGACGCAGAGCAATTGGAGTTTCCAAATCAGATTCACCAGCTCTTGTAACCCAAGCAACCTCTGGAGCAAACCCTTTAATATGATCCTTCTCCTTCTCAAGAGCACCACGTGATACAAACATAGGGAAATAGTATTCCTCCACGTCCATCTTCTCGATTTCAGCATCGAAGAACCTTCGTATAACATTCCAAATCTTCATTGCTGATGGCTTGAGAATGTAGCATCCCTTTACCTGCTCGTAGTATTCTAACAATTCACCGAATCTACAAACCTAAGCAAGAGAAAATATTTAAGATTGTGAGGTTTTAATTAATTGAATAGAAAAAAGAATTATGCATCATTGAAATTAACCCTAAAAAAAAAAGAAGAGAAGAGTATATAATAAAGATTTCATACCTCAGAATACCAATTCCCAAAGTCTTCATCTTTCTTTACAGAGATACCAAGACGAGTTTCTTTCTTTTTCTTGCCACTCGAATTAACAACAGAGGCTTCTCCAGTAAGTAATTGATTTGTCTCAACCTGCACAGAATCTTCATCGGAGATTATTATTTTCGTGTCGGAACCTAAACTAGTACTAGTACCCAAATCGACTTCCACTGACTTCACCATGTTCTTTCCTTCGTTGGAGGTCTGGTTTATGGAAAAGTTACCCTCTAACAGCCAATACCAAAAAAAAAAAACCTAGCTTGACGCGTACTCCTTATAATTTATATAGCAAGCTGGACCGACAAAGATGAAGAAGCGAAGTCAACAACACAATATGACAAGTTGGGCTTTGTCATTCTGGTCCGGTCTTTTCTTTGATGGGTTATATTTATAAGTTGGGCTTTGTGTTGTTTATGGGCCGTATCTATTTTGGTAAGACATTGTTTGTGTTCTCTCTCAAATATTTTAACACTTAAAACGGAATATGAAAATCACCATTAATACTTTAAACATTTCCTACTCGTGACTAAACAAAGAACACAGACAACTTTTGGCCTCTCTACGAGAGCTCTTCACTCTTCCCTACATTGACGCATCTTAAAAACTTGAAAATCTCAGAAAATTCGATTACAATTTACACAACTTACAAATAGTCAAATTCTTGGGATTTTTCGGGGGTTAAAACTAGTAAAAATATTAGTTGAAGTTGAAGCTAGCAGTGCGACTCCATCTCCCTTTCAAGTATTCTTCAACAGAGATACTACTAGCTTCAGGGCTACTATCAGAAGCTGCATCATCTTCCAAATCTAGCAATGCAAGGTTTATATGTGATTCTATGTTCGTCAAATAAGCGTTTTCTTCTTCTGAGGTTCTCACTTGTTGTTTTCCCCACTGTGTTGCTTCTTCGTCTCCTTGTAAGATCTTTAAGACCTGTGTTTGAAAGAAGAATCATACCCCAAAAGAGAGAGAGCAATGAGGATAAAAGAGTAAGGATCTATAGCAAGTAAGATGAGGTAAATGGTCTGAATAACTTACGAGGCCAATTTGCGGACGGTCATAAGCCGTGCGTTTGATGCATAGCGTGGCAGCTAACAAAAGTTTCTCGATTAGATCGTTACTGTTCTCATTTTCTAGACTTGGATCCAGTAACTGAGCAAACTTTCCACTCTCCAAAATTGGGTTTGCCTGGGAAAGAGGTACAACTTAATCATTTCATATACACACATGAGAGAGTTGCATTGCAACGGCAAACTAATGGTATGAAGTAGAAACATGTGAAATTGTGGACAATAATGCTTACCCACAAGACAAGGCTCTCCTGGCCTTTAGACTGGTCGATGCAGATAGGTTTTCTACCCGATAGGAGCTCGAGCAATACAACGCCAAAAGCATAGACATCAATCTTGTCCGTTACTTTACCGTGCATGAAGTACTCTGGTGCTAGATAACTGTCAAAGAAGGAGATATATGAGGAAGATTAATAGAATGGAAATGGTTTAAAGCAAGGTGTAATGGTGTAAAGAAGTAAGTAGATACCCAAATGTCCCGGCAATATCCCCACCGGACACGTGCTGTGAAGCACTTGAAGCCAGACTGGCAAATCCGAAATCTGATAGCTGAACAAGTGTAATTCAATGTCAATCATGAAACTTTTGTAAAATCATCTATAAATAAACTCAGCTTAAGATTGAGATGTAGCATTACCTGTGGCTCAAAATCATCTGCCAAAAGAACATTAGATGATTTCACATCCCGGTGAATCACTTCTGGATCATGAGTATTATGTAGATAGTCTAGTGCCTCAGCAACACCCACTGCCACTTTATACCTCTCCAGCCAGCCAAATTTTTTTGCATCCTTTCTACTACCTAAATCAAGAAATGAGAACAATCAAGATAGATATTTCTCTAGTTTGAGGATATAAGAATTCAGAGGGAATATCAAATGTAGTTTACTTACCATGAAGGTTCTCTTCAAGACTTCCTCGTGGTAGATAGTCGTACACCAGCATCAAATTGTTATTCTCAAAACCGAAACCAAAGAGAGATACTATATTCTTGTGATGTACACTTGTAATGACTTCAATTTCTAGTATAAACTCCTTCAACACATCCAGACAAGGCTTCAATATTTTGACAGCTAATTCCCTCCCATCTGGTAGGTCTCCTCTATAAACATAACTATTACCACCTTCTCCAATCAAGTTCTCTGGGAACATAAAAAAGATGTATCCGTAAGCAAAGGGTGAAAATCAAGTCAGACCAAAACCAAACACACGTTGGAACATGGAAAGGGGACATACCGGATGAAAAGTTTGAGGTAATTGACAAAACTTCGTCGTATGTGAATAATCTACATGTGGAAGAGTACTTTTCATGTAGACCCTCCAGCTCTTCCGGAATGATGTTTGATCCAATACAGGGAGAGAAAGGAGACTGCGTAAGCTCAGAACCAGATCGTGAAACGGAAGCATCTTCACCATCAATACTAGAAGAACAATCTTCATCACAACCAGAGTCACTCCGTTTCCTATCTAGATAGATTACAGCTTCTGAATGCCGACCTCGCAGCTTCGAAACCCACTGAAGTACAGCCTTCTTAGCAGAAACTTTGGTCCAGCTTTTTCGATGACCGTAAAGCCCGCGAAGAAAATGCCAACCTGGTCCTGAGTCAAGGGAACCTGAATCAGACCCATTTGCGTTTACTGGCACTAAAGCCAACGAATTGTCTACACCTAAGCTATCAGGAGACTGCAATGAGGAACTGCGACTAGTTCTTGTCCAGCGTGAGCTCGTTCTTGCAGGGCTAAAATTGTTTCCAATCTTTGCCGCTTCAATAGCAACAATGTCCGGTGAACCACAAACTAAAGAGGGAAGATTCATGTGTGGACCACCATCTGCACCTGCAAAGCCCAAACCTTTTTACTTTCAGAACTAACAGAGAAACAAACCAAACAACAATTGAGAAATCAGAAAAACCTGAAACCATCACCATTAATATCAGAAACATACCATTGGTACTAGGTACTCTACGGAACATAATTTTGCCACTCTTAACAGCAAAAACAGAGACATCCTTGGAAAGATTCCTAGCACAATACTTGGCTAAAGAAGCTGAAGAACGGATAGTGTGATGTCTCCTAGAGGAACCAACGATTAAACTTGTTGCTCCACACGATTTAANCTGCCACTTTATACCTCTCCAGCCAGCCAAATTTTTTTGCATCCTTTCTATTACCTAAATCAAGAAATGAGAACAATCAAGATAGATATTTCTCTAGTTTGAGGATATAAGAATTCAGAGGGAATATCAAATGTAGTTTACTTACCATGAAGGTTCTCTTCAAGACTTCCTCGTGGTAGATAGTCGTACACCAGCATCAAATTGTTATTCTCAAAACCGAAACCAAAGAGAGATACTATATTCTTGTGATGTACACTTGTAATGACTTCAATTTCTAGTATAAACTCCTTCAACACATCCAGACAAGGCTTCAATATTTTGACAGCTAATTCCCTCCCATCTGGTAGGTCTCCTCTATAAACATAACTATTACCACCTTCTCCAATCAAGTTCTCTGGGAACATAAAAAAGATGTATCCGTAAGCAAAGGGTGAAAATCAAGTCAGACCAAAACCAAACACACGTTGGAACATGGAAAGGGGACATACCGGATGAAAAGTTTGAGGTAATTGACAAAACTTCGTCGTATGTGAATAATCTACATGTGGAAGAGTACTTTTCATGTAGACCCTCCAGCTCTTCCGGAATGATGTTTGATCCAATACAGGGAGAGAAAGGAGACTGCGTAAGCTCAGAACCAGATCGTGAAACGGAAGCATCTTCACCATCAATACTAGAAGAACAATCTTCATCACAACCAGAGTCACTCCGTTTCCTATCTAGATAGATTACAGCTTCTGAATGCCGACCTCGCAGCTTCGAAACCCACTGAAGTACAGCCTTCTTAGCAGAAACTTTGGTCCAGCTTTTTCGATGACCGTAAAGCCCGCGAAGAAAATGCCAACCTGGTCCTGAGTCAAGGGAACCTGAATCAGACCCATTTGCGTTTACTGGCACTAAAGCCAACGAATTGTCTACACCTAAGCTATCAGGAGACTGCAATGAGGAACTGCGACTAGTTCTTGTCCAGCGTGAGCTCGTTCTTGCAGGGCTAAAATTGTTTCCAATCTTTGCCGCTTCAATAGCAACAATGTCCGGTGAACCACAAACTAAAGAGGGAAGATTCATGTGTGGACCACCATCTGCACCTGCAAAGCCCAAACCTTTTTACTTTCAGAACTAACAGAGAAACAAACCAAACAACAATTGAGAAATCAGAAAAACCTGAAACCATCACCATTAATATCAGAAACATACCATTGGTACTAGGTACTCTACGGAACATAATTTTGCCACTCTTAACAGCAAAAACAGAGACATCCTTGGAAAGATTCCTAGCACAATACTTGGCTAAAGAAGCTGAAGAACGGATAGTGTGATGTCTCCTAGAGGAACCAACGATTAAACTTGTTGCTCCACACGATTTAATTTCTTGAACAAGAACTTTCCTAGCTGACTTCCCTCTGAAAACCTTTAGCTTCAAATCTACCTGTTTACACCACAACATCATCCATCGATTTCACTTATAAAAAAACATGAACTTTAAACCGTCACAAATTAGCTTAAAGTGAAAGACTTTGAACCTGTTTTAAGTTACAGAAGCTTTCATAAACACCAAGCATAGTATCAAAGCTCCTAACCAACGATATAAGCGACGTTGAGCCTTCTACACAAAACCCAAAATTAAAAAAAAAAAATCAAAATTAGTAACAAACTTTAAAAAAAAAATCTCAGATCGAAAAGGGGGAAAAAGCTAGGGTTTAAAAACAAAACCTAGAGAATAATCTAGAACGTGAAGAGCAACGATTCGATCTCCAGGACGAGCAACATTAACCAAAGACCATGTAAGCACTTCTCGACTCCATTCATCTGGCTTAACACCAACGATTAACAAAGCGGAACCTTCCGTCACCGTAGCTTCTTCGACTCCGGCGACTTCGCCTCCTCCTCCTCCTCCTTCTCCGGTAGGTTTCATCTAAAGCAAAGACGATTCCTCCACCACGATTAAATTAAACACACACACACACACTCTCTCTCTCTCTCTCTCTGTCTATAAATTCAAAGTGTCTTCTATAATCTCAGTAGTAGTAATAGCAGATCTCTCTCTCTCTGTGTCGTCTCGTGTGTGTGTGGTGGTATTGTCGTGTAGCTCTTGGGGCAAAGAGGAAAGAGCGAATCACGTTAACTGTCTCCGGGAGAAAAGTGGGAGAGAGAAGAGATGGTTTTGTGTCCTCTGGTTTGAATGAATCTCAACCGTTGATTTTACCCCCTAATGATCCGATTCTTACTACTTTAATTGTTTTTAGTGATAATTCTTAGTAATTTTTTTAACGGGAAATAAAATTAATAATTAAGCACGAGGAGAGAATAATAATGAATGGGGGCAATGGAGAACATCGCCATCATATGCAATTCTCTTTTTTTTTTTTTTTTTTTTTTTGNAAAAAGAATCTCTTCTTCTCTTTATATATATTTTTTTTCTTCTTCGCTTTGGATTCTTATTTATTATGGCCTGATTTTTTTTTCTTTTTTAATATAAGTAGTAGTATAATTCAATGTCATTATCATATATTTCTCATCCCCAAATTAAAAAATACTATCATGCATGTTTCATTTTCAGTAAAGTGTAGCTAACTCGCACTTTTTTTAATATATTAAAAAAAAAATTATATAGCTAAAAAAGTAGAGGACAAAATAGATCCGTCGGTGAAGAGACCTAATTTTTTAACCAAAAAAAAAAAGGCAAAGAGACGTAATGTTTCTTTGTTATATATACTGTATGGTTTAGTTTGTATTTTTTTGGTTTCCTTAAAATACTTTGATACATAACTTACCAACACACTACATTCATTTATGGAGAAAAATAGGGAAAATTATAGACATGCCAATAAAAAGGACGACCACGGGTTGATAAATATCTCATGTAACTAACTACATTGGGATTTGGGAGTCACAAAAGCAAAAAACACAGAAACTCAAATCATTCTCTAGATATATCGTCTTTTAAATTTCATTAAAAGTTTAGGTAAAAAAATATATACTGTACTATCACCCGACCACTAATAAGATCGCACGATAACACCATGCTATTTATTATTAACGCACGCATGATAAAGATTGGGCCATCATGATACATTATGATTTATCGCTAAGATATTTACCAAATTTACTCTCGCACAGTCACTCATATTATAATCAGAAAAAAAAAAAAAAATTAGGCGTCTTAAAGATGATCTTCTCAATTAACATATTCTATCCTTTATTTTGAATTTTCAGTTTGAATAAAAAGGAAAAAAAAAAACAGAAATAATACCTTTAAAACTTTCGTGGTGTTACGAATAAGTCTTAATATGCGACTCGAATCTTTTAGTTTGATTTTAAAATCATATCCATCATACAGAAGCGAAGACCAAGAGGACTAATTTATAACAAAACTTGAAGAAAATACAGATCCACATTAACTCACTACAACATAACTTAAAATTAAAAACCAATATGATTAGATATAATTTTGGTGGGCACGATTCAGAATAGCACGTGAAATATTATATTTAAGAAATCCAGCTAACCGTGATCTACGCTAATTATGATTTTACAGAGCAAAAGTGACTGTTTATTATTGGTCTGTTCATTATATTAGTATAATTCTAGACCTAATCACTATGGAAAATAAAAAAGAAGTAATTAAACAATACATTCCATCACTTTGCATTGAATTTATCATTTTAAAATAATATCCCAATTAAATCATCTAATGTGTTGACCAAAAAAAAAAAAAAAATCCAATGGTAAAAGAGATATCAATTAGTGTTTGACAACTGCATTAGAAAAGGTTGGCTAATGGTTACAGTAAACATGTTCTTACCGTTTGAGTCTATGTATGAATTGATTGGAATAACACTAGCTAGTAATTGATTATACTAAATTTTGGTAGGGTAGGGTTAGTAAAAGTTACCGTTAAAGTTAGCATAATGTGATGGATCACCACCACTTGAGACGAAGCTTGCATTATGACAATGATATACTAATGTCGATATGAAAGATTTGCTTGAAGTTTGACTTATAGATATAATAGCAGAAGCTAATACCCAACTGAGACGGTCTTTGTTTGCAAACAAAGTGATAAAAGGATCATTACCGTTTCGCGGATTTGTTCTTGTAGGACGAAATTTTCGAGAACTTGAAACCTATGTTGGACAAGTCGCAGAAGCATGTCCTCGTCTACATATCTATTTAGGAGCCAGGAAAAAAAGGTTATATATATCTTTTGATATAACTGCTGCGTATAGACTTTACAATAATTATTCGCCATATGGTTACATAGAAGAATAATCTCGGGGGAAAAAAAAAGAAGATACAACAACAATGTACTGGAGTCATGGCGTAGTACTAGTGTGCGTCAGTTCTGTATCCAATTGTTCTTCTCCTTCCGATCTCTCAGACTCATTCAGCATGAGAACAACTTGTCGCATCGATGGTCTCGCTACAGGAGACACACTCGTGCAAAGCAGTGCAATCTTCAACACAGTGAGCATATGAGATACAATTTTCTCGTCTTCAAGATTTAACCTAGCATCAAGAACTCCAGAAGACAATGCATCTCTTCTTATGTAACTCCTTACCCAATTCACCACATCTCCTCCTTGATCTATTGGTTGAACTGGTGCTTTTCCTGTTAGCAGCTCCAGCAGAACCACCCCGTAGCTATAGATGTCAGACTTCTCTGTCACTTTCATGGTGTATGCATACTCTGCAACATTGTTAAACAGTTTTAGTTCAGTCCCCTCGGCCCTCACTGGATACCAAATTTTACAACCAAAAGCAAAAAAAAAACTTTTACCTGGGGCAATGTAGCCATAGGAGCCAGCAATGGCAGACATGGATTTTGAATGTGGCATGTCAATAACTTTTGCTAGTCCAAAATCTCCCACATGAGCTTCAAACTTGTCGTCAAGCAGGATATTATTTGATTTAATGTCCCGGTGGAAGATTCTTGGCTTGCAATCATGGTGCAAATAAGCGAGACCCTGAGCTGCACCTAGAGCAATTTTAAATCTCTTAGACCAATCCAAGTCCCCTGAAGGATCATGGAGTATTTCTCCGAGGCTTCCCTTGGGCATGTACTCGTACAGAAGCAGATTTGATCCTTGGTGATTGCAGAATCCATGTAGCTTGACGATGTTACGGTGCCTGATATTCCCAAGAGTTAGAATCTCTGCTCTAAAGCTATTATCCACATTGTTGTTGTTTCCGCCTTCATGGTTTGATGCCAGCTTCTTGACAGCTAGAGTGTACCCGGCCGGAAGAACCGCCTTGTAGACAGTTCCACAAGCTCCTCTGCCAACTACAAAGCTCTCATCGAAATTATCAGTGGCTGCAACTAAATCTTGGAACGTGAATCCTTCCTTTGGAGGGAAGTATATGTCCAAGGACATTTCCGACAGTTGGCCATCTTGAGCAGAAGAAGCCACTGTCCTCACCGGGCGTCTCATGAGGTAGACAATGAGAGCAATCAGCATGAGAGAGACCCCGCCAATCGCAGCTGCAGTGATGGCTATGATTTTACTGGTACGCATTCCTCCGGGTTTCCCAGTTGACTGAGAAGGTGCGGAAGGCTGTGTTTGGATACACTGGTTGAGCGGCGG
>NC_025695.1:47700460-47726152 GCF_000633955.1 Camelina sativa | reverse complement strand
AGATTTAACCTAGCATCAAGAACTCCAGAAGACAATGCATCTCTTCTTATGTAACTCCTTACCCAATTCACCACATCTCCTCCTTGATCTATTGGTTGAACTGGTGCTTTTCCTGTTAGCAGCTCCAGCAGAACCACCCCGTAGCTATAGATGTCAGACTTCTCTGTCACTTTCATGGTGTATGCATACTCTGCAACATTGTTAAACAGTTTTAGTTCAGTCCCCTCGGCCCTCACTGGATACCAAATTTTACAACCAAAAGCAAAAAAAAAACTTTTACCTGGGGCAATGTAGCCATAGGAGCCAGCAATGGCAGACATGGATTTTGAATGTGGCATGTCAATAACTTTTGCTAGTCCAAAATCTCCCACATGAGCTTCAAACTTGTCGTCAAGCAGGATATTATTTGATTTAATGTCCCGGTGGAAGATTCTTGGCTTGCAATCATGGTGCAAATAAGCGAGACCCTGAGCTGCACCTAGAGCAATTTTAAATCTCTTAGACCAATCCAAGTCCCCTGAAGGATCATGGAGTATTTCTCCGAGGCTTCCCTTGGGCATGTACTCGTACAGAAGCAGATTTGATCCTTGGTGATTGCAGAATCCATGTAGCTTGACGATGTTACGGTGCCTGATATTCCCAAGAGTTAGAATCTCTGCTCTAAAGCTATTATCCACATTGTTGTTGTTTCCGCCTTCATGGTTTGATGCCAGCTTCTTGACAGCTAGAGTGTACCCGGCCGGAAGAACCGCCTTGTAGACAGTTCCACAAGCTCCTCTCCCAACTACAAAGCTCTCATCGAAATTATCAGTGGCTGCAACTAAATCTTGGAATGTGAATCCTTCCTTTGGAGGGAAGTATATGTCCAAAGACATTTCCGACAGTTGGCCATCTTGAGCAGAAGAAGCAACTGTCCTCACCGGTCGTCTCATGAGGTAGACAATGAGAGCAATCAGCATGAGAGAGACCCCGCCAATCGCAGCTGCAGTGATGGCTATGATTTTACTGGTACGCATTCCTCCGGGTTTCCCAGTTGACTGAGAAGGTGCGGAAGGCTGTGTTTGGATACACTGGTTGAGCGGCGGACCGCAAAGCCCTTCATTACCGATGAAGCTAGAAATGGATATGTTACGGAGAAGTGGAATAGGACCAGTCAAGCTGTTGTATGAAAAGTTGCAACCAAGCAAGCTGGAGAGATTAGCAAAAGAGCTTGGTATTTCCCCTGATAAATTGTTGTTGTTGAGGAGGAGGAACTCAAGCATAACAAGATTACTGAGTTCAGGTGGTATTTCTCCGGTAAGCTTGTTGTAACTGAGGTTCAATTCTATTTGCAAACCGGTCAGACTGCCCAACTCCCGTGGAATGCTACCGCTGAACAAGTTTCCGCCCATTTGTAGCTCGGTCAAGCGAGATAAATTCCCTAGAGCCACAGGTATTGTACCCGAAAGATTATTGTTTGAGAGCTTCAGAAGCTCAAGCTGGTAGAGGGAACCTACTTTACTTGGTAAGGTTCCAGAGAAATTGTTGCAGCACATGTCTAGTCGTTGAAGCATCTTGAAGTTGAAGATTTCAGAGGGGACCTCTCCAGTAAGCTTATTGGACGAGATATTCAAGGTACCGAGCTGTGAAAGTGTGCCAATCTCTCTAGGAAGCTCGCCCGTGAAACCATTGTCTGCTAGCTGTAACCTTTGCAGGGCACTGCAGTTCCCGACCTCCCTGGGGATGGAGCCACGGAATCTGTTTTGTCCCAACTCAATGGCTGTCAGATTAACCAGTTTACAAAGGTTGGATGGGAACCGACCAACGAGGTTGTTTCTGGCTAGACGAAGTTGGGCTAGAGTTTTGCAAGTAGTGATTCCAGTAGGAATGTTACCAGAGAGGTTGTTTGCACCCAAGTTCAAGATGATCAGATTGGAATGCAGGCAGAGGTAGCTTGGAATTCTTCCACTGAGATGGTTATCGGACAGATCAAGCACCCAGAGATCACTATACCAGCCAAGTTTTTGAGGTATGGTCCCGCTAAGGGAGTTCTGAAACAGCTGCAGCATGTAGAGTCCTCTTAGGTACTGAAACCCCAGGGGAATAGGACCCGTTAAAGCATTGATGGAGAGATCAAGCTTTGCTAGATTCTTCAAAGTAGTAAGCTCCACAGGGATGGTACCTGTGAGTTGGTTCTCAAAAAGATGAAGAAGCTCAAGCCCCTCTATGTTCCCTAACTCCAAAGGTATCTCTCCGGTCAAAGCGTTCTCTGAGAAATCAATCTCAATTGCATTTAAGAGATTACCAATCTCTCTAGGAATCGTTCCATTCAACTGATTTCTGTAAAGGTAGAGATACTCCAGTGACACAAGATCCCCGAGCTCTTTCGGGATTGGCCCGACAAGCTGGTTCTTGTAGAGAGCAAGAGTTTCTAAACTTGTGCAGTTGCTAATCTCCCTGGGGATAAACCCTGTGAACTCATTTTCCCAAAGAATCACCTGTGAAAGGTTCTTGAGCATTCCTATCTCTTTTGGTAATTCACCACTCAGCTGGTTCTGTGCAAGACCAAGCATGACCAAGCTCTCACACCCACCAATTTCAGAAGGCAAACTTCCAGAGATCATGTTCTGACCGGCTCGGAAGCTTGTCAGTCTCTTGAGGTTGCCTACGGAACGCGGCAATTGTCCACTGATGTTGTTGCTGTAAGTCACCAGTTGAGAGAGAGACAAAAGGTTACCAATCTCGACAGGAAGAGAACCTGAGATCCTGTTGTTGTATATAATCAGATTCTCCAAAGAAACAAGCTTTCCTATTTCCACAGGTATCTCACCTTCAAACTCGTTATTGTTTAGTTTCAGAATCTCCAAGCTTGAACAGTTCCCAATTTCCTTAGGAATATTCCCAGACAACTCATTATATGATAGATCCAGTTGCTTCAGATGAACCAATCCACCTATGCTCGGTGATAGCTTACCCGAGAGAACCATCGAAGACAGATTCAGTGACAAAACCTCTGGATCACTCGAGTAAGTACTGCAACTCACGCCTGTCCATCCACAAGGTACAGTATCACTTGAATTCCAGTTTCTCAAATTCTGCATATCATCCACAAACTTGCTCTTGATGTCAAGAAGATATTGACCTTCTAAGTTCAACCCTCTTGTCTCAGAGATCAAAACAATAAGAAGAAGATATTTGAAAAAAACAGCAAGCCTCATCATTTCCGTTACCATTCATTCATACACAGAATCCCTTAAACCTTCCTTCGAAGACATCAACTAAGATGTAAATTTGTCTGCAAAAACCTCTCTTTGTATATCTCTTAAAGATTAGATGCCATACGACCATCCAAAAAAACTCAAATCATCTGGCATGAAAAGCATATTTGAAAGAAAGAACACAGACCTTAAACCATGGATCTGAATTCAAGACACATACCTCTGAAGATTCTAGGAAAAGGAAACAACCTTTGAAACTGGTTTCAGGAAAGGAAAAAGAGAAATAGAAGAGGTGCAGACCTTTTTTTCTCCTTTCCAGGAAAACAATATTTAAAGGAAATGGTCAAGCTATGATTAGTTTTTTGATCATTGAAAGCTTTGAAGTTTGAAATTTGCTCATTAAAAAAAGCCTCTATTCGTACTGGCCTGTCTTTTAATATAGTTTCAGAAGCCTATCAGCTTTGCTTTTGTTAATTTCAAGTAAAAAAAGAAACTAAATATTCGTTTTGTCTTTGAAGCAACAGAAAAAGAAAGCCAATAATATATGAATTAATCAAAGTGAAAATCAGAAGGCTTAAAATGATTGACCTTTTTGTAAAATTGAAGGTATATGTAACTCAAGTACTTAAATCAAGATGATAGAGATGGCCGACACGGCATGAGAACTTGGCTTTCCTTCTTCTCTCACGATCTCATTCTCATGCATTATTCTATTGTAAATTATCAATTATAGTCCAAGCAAAACAGTTGTTTCAACTTTCAATCTATAATTCTATATAATACAGAATTAGCCGATAGACGGATAAACCAACAACCAAGATAACCTGTGGAGAAGGGACAACAAGCTCGACTATAAACTGTAGTCCAAGAACAAATGCTTCGAGAAGCTTGTCAATTTGAGATTAAACTTCATTCTTGTACGAGACTACGTACTAAGAGGAACCCACTTCACCACTCACAGAAAGAAACCAAATAACTGTTCTCGGCTACCAAATTATGCTTATGCCAAAGATTGGTATAACTAAAGCTTCACTCTTTCAATCACCTTTTCAAAGTTTCATGTAATCCCCATTAACTTTAAAACATTGACGAAAAATGGATCTACATTAACTCACTACAGCATAACTAAGAATTCATAACTATTTAGAGATTAGATGTAAAATTGGTGGGCACGATTCACGGATTCAGAATAGCACGTGAAATATTATATTTGATAAATCCAGCTAACAGTACAGTGATCTACGCAAAATTACGAATTCCAGAGCAAAAGGGGCAATATATTATTTTTGTGCTCAATAATAAAATACAAAATTATAAGCCTAAATCAAGTAATTAACTAAGTACATAGTACGTAGGCTTAGAAAAAAGTTACCGTTATGAGTTACGATTAGGACAAGCGTTAGCAAAATGTGAAGGATCCCCACATGAGAAGCACCTTATAGCACTAACTGGCTCTCCAGTTGCAGAGACGAAGCTTGTTCCACTGCCGCGTCGTCCTCCACCACTTTGGCCACCTCTACCTCCACGGCCACGACCACGGCTGCCACGTCTACCGCTTCCACCGCTATTAGACCATGTTGTTGCATTCCCACCACTGTTGCTGATGCTATCTTCCCATCTGTCAAAAGGCAGTGCATACAATGGAAAAGATTTGAGTGATGTAAAAGGAACAAACAGATTATGCTAAGAATTTGTGGTAAACCCTGACTCTTACGCAAAGAAACTGCAGCCCTGTGTCTGACATGAGAAGAATTTTCTTCCCCTGTTAGCTTCTGTGCTGGCTGTACGAAGAACACATGGTGCTCCACAAGTGTTACATGATACTGTACTCTCATCTGCATTATGACAAACGATATTCGAATGCAATTACGTGTCAATAAGGAAGACTTCATCTGGACAATTTGCTTGAAATTACCTAACTGATGATATTTATCTCCTAAAATATTATATAAGGATCAGTACCATTTATCGGATTTGTTCCAGTAGGACGAGAATTTCGAGATGCTGAAGCCCGTGAGGGACAATTAGCAGAAGCATGTCCTCGTTGCTGACAATGTACGCAGACATTACTCTGTCTTGTATTGCTTCCTCGGATATTGTTTGGAGGTACAGTATCTGGAGCTCTCCTTGCTGCAAGAATAAATCATTGATTCTTTTTAAGTTTTTAGCCTAAATGTTCTTTATTCGCAAGACACTCTACTTAAGTTCTTGCATTCTTATTTAGGACAAATGACGATGAAAGAAGCTTTGTATGATCTCTAATACAAAAGTATATGTATTGTCTAACTACAAAGCACGAACCTTGAGAACGGGATCCAGTTCCACATATGTCTATCAACTGTTTAAGAATGTCATCACAGCCACCGACACAACCTGATCACAAAATTACCATATGACCATTTAGAAGAAGATCACGATGACACGGTGAGGCATTAAAAAATAAGGCAACAAATTGGTTGCAAATGTTTTACCCAAGTGATTAACATCAAAGCCTGGTGGAATTCCAATTTGACGGAACTTGAAAAGTATCTTGTAGACTGGGCCTACAGGAATTGAACAACTTAGTAATAAAGACAAATCTTTCACATATAAATGCTGTGTCATTCAAGTGTAATATAGTTCTTGGATTTCAATTCACTGATACTAACGAATCTGCGGTCATACCTGGACCACAGGATTGACAAGCATTAGTAGTGACAGATGCTTCCAGTGTCGGTCCAGGAAGCCAGACTGCATTTCGACACTGAAGAGAAGCAAATATGTTAAACTATTTAATAGATGCAAGCAAAGAAGCAGAAACGAAGAAATACTGACATGTCAAATGATTAGATCATAATTTTCAGAAATAAGGTTACAATACAGAGAGCAAAAAGTATAAATCTGCAACAAATCATGTGGTAAAGAGCTGTGAAATTCTGACCTGAGGATAATTCATGCATCCAACCATGAAATTGCCATCCTGCAAAGACAGGGCATAGAATGTTTAACCTGTGGTTCCCATTAACTTGTTGCAGCAAGGAGAGTTCCAGATAATTTTGTGAACAGCATTTAATCAGACAAAATATATATATTACCCGGTTCTTCCTGAGTGCCATATCTGATTCATTGCAGAGATTGCATCGTCGGACAACTTCACCAGCTGTCTGATTTTCACCTTCATCAGTGTTATTAGATCTGCACATGCAGTATCATATTATAATTACGACAAAACGGACTTTAGAAACACAGTATTGACAAGGTAATGAGACCACCTTTCAAAGAAAATTGTCATTGCTTCTAGGAGCTTTGATTTTTTTACTCTTGCCTGCGAGAATTAATCATTCAGTTTCAGCCTACTGTTAGCAACAGGTTCAGAAGTAATAGATTAGGCCATAGAGAGAAGGCAAAAAATCTGTTAAAAACAATTGACTCACATCTAAGAAACAAGCTTTCATTTGCTGCAAACATGTTTCAAGAACTTCAGCTTTAGTCTTCCTCCCAACACTAACTTCATTCATATCATGTTCCATGACAGCTCTGAGATTTGGTTTCCAAAGTTCATACCTGCAGAAAAACATCAAAAGGTTGGCAATAAGAAGATTGACACACATCAAACTCTTAAGTGGCTCTTCAACAGGGGCTTGATACAAATCATGTCTCTCCAAATCGATATTTAATAGAAGGAAATATGACTGAAAGCAACAAAATATAATGATATACAAAGGAGTCTCCGAGTTGTTTGGAAGGTAGAAAATTTGTTGTTACATCACAAGCAGACTTATACATACCCCATGTCATCATATCCCATCACAAGCGCCTCACCCTGAAATGAAATCAGTACAGTAAGCTAACTTCAGAAACGTTGAACAGAACATATAAAGGGCTAGAAACATATATATATATATATAAAAATTATGCCAAGGAGAGAAGTCTTGCTATTACTCCAGTAAATAAAGTTAATTCAGATGTTTTATATGCTGTAGAGTTCAGACAGTACTACCACTATATAGAGATACATAGTTTTGCTATAACCAAATAAAGTTCATGAAGATGTTTTATTATCTGCTAATTGTATAGGCTGAAGTTGGAGATAAAGGTATATTTTCCAAGGATTCTATGTTTTCAACCTTAAGGCTATGAGTGATCCTAGGAACTTATAGGTATAATGTTGGTCTAGTAAACAGACTTATATATGGTCACCAGCAGTTCCTGATTCTAACGTGTAGACGTTTATCAACACCCAAAAGCAGTTGCAGCCCTAGACTACATGCTGCCATAATAATACACTTTAAAGGGTTAAAATCAAAATATTTTGTATAGAAATAAATAAGACAGGATAGATTCAGAAAGTTTTGACTATCATATCACCTACCAGGTGGGTTGGAGAAAACCGTGTATTAGCATCTTTTGTAGCATAACCCCGATCAAGAAGTTTCTTTATGTGGTCGTGCATTGTCGCATCGGTGCCAATGCCTGCCTAACATTCACAAGAAGGTAGGATAACAAAGAGTTACAAACATGATCGGATAAGAATTTTAGGGATAGGTAAACAAGAATATGAAAATACCACCTAGGTAAGCAAAAACAAGCCAATTTTTTAATCACCTTGTCCATACAACTCAGTAAGTCAGCTTCACACAATAGCGGTGGTGGCCTTGTTACAGCTGAATCAAGAGTCAAAGTTGTTGGGATAAACTGCATATTACCAAGAAATTCAGAGACGTCATTACTAGTCCAGGCTGTAAGTACTAAGCAGTAGGACAGGGGTAAACAAAACAAATCCAAAAAGTGAATGTTAATCAGAAATTCCAGCAGTAAGACAGCCTCCAGTTTTGGGGAAAAATGTAAGCCACTGAAAGAAACTCCATTGTGTCTGTCTGAGGAAGAGTCTAGTAAATTTAAATATAGAAGACAGTCAAGATATGACTAGAAAATTAGCTCCCTGGACACAGTTTTATGCCAATAAACAAGCAGCCTCGCCCATTAGATAAAGCAAACACAGTTTGCTTTTCCACATTTCTAGCAATTACTATTTTTCCGCCACTTTTATAATAACAATGAAACCAGTTTCACTTTGAACTAGAAATTACAATGCAAAGTAATGCCGTTCAATTGCATTATAGTTTACTAGTTAAGGAAGGTAACATACAAGCAAGGACAAAGTAGTTTATTCAAAAGAAGCTTAGCTGAGATAAAGAAATAAACAACCTGCTGCCCTTTTTCATACACGGGAATCACTGAACCTCCCCATGACTCAAAGCGGTACACCTCCAGGTAATTTTTCTAATCACAGAAAGAAAATTGAGGTCAGTATCAAATTAATTAGTAAAAGGACAAGTAGGCAATATATATACTTCCAACAAACAGCAGCTTTACATTTATTTTACTACCGAAACAGGAAACATCTTAACAGGCAAAGTAGCTTCATATTTTATTCCACTGAAATTACAACTAAAAGGTAGTGAGAGAAGAGTCTTACAGCTAATATTGCTCTCCCATATGCAGAAAAGCGCTCACCAGAAATATCAATTTCGACGGTAGTTTCAGCAGCAACTGCTGGCTGGGAAACACATGCTAGGTAATGGCGAACAACTAGCTCATATACATTCTGAAATAGTGGGAAAAAACGTTGGTTCCAACGGAGAAAAACAAGATCATACCTATGCTTGGGTATGTTAACCAAACCAACACTTACAAGGTGATCTCTGCTCCAGTTAGACTCTCCGCTAGAAAACTTTGTTGGGTGAATGGGTGGGTGAGCCTTGTCATCATGACCACCATTACCAGGGTTTCTCCAGAGCCCCCCCTCAGGTTCCAGTAGTCTTTGTGCATATGAACCCCACGCAGGATGTCTTGTTTGTTCCTCCACCATAGCCTAGACACAACTCGAGATCCTAAGAGACTATCTAAGGAAATCATAAAGTCCAAATCAACCATACTTGCTCATGAGAAAAAGTTACTCACACGTAGATCTGTCCTGCTCGAAAAAGAATCAGTCTCTGTACGAGGATAGCTGATGAAACCAGCCTGATATAATTCTTCTGCCACCTATCCAGACATTTCTGATGCTATTAAACAGTGAGATGTAGTTGTAATTAAAAGACCTATCAGCCTACAAGCAGCACAAAATTCTACCAAGAGACAATAAAATTTAGATTACTTTCAAAAAATGCAGTCCTACTAGCCAAAGAATCATAGGAAATTTATCTGAACCAGGCTAATATACTCATTCGGACCTTCATAGTGTGCTCTGAACTCAGGCGGAAGTATCTTGAAGCACGTTTTTCAAGTTCAATGGTGTTCAAAGGATAAGGAGGATATTTGAATCGTTCCCTTGGATGTGGGACATTCATTACCTGGATGGAGATTATTAGGAAAATTACACAATTTAACTACAAGATGCAGTATCGGATGATAAAATTCCCTCTGATAAGATGCTTTCTTTTTTGACTCACGGTGGCAGTAGGTTCTTCAACACACATCTCATATAATATGACAGCTGAAGCATAATCGAAGAGATGACCACGCCTGCAATAGAAATTATACCAATGTCACTTTTAAGAAGAATAGATCGGAAACAAATATAATCACTGCAGTTGATAATAGTACATCCAATTAAAGGTGGCAATGCCTTCTTCTCATTGGTGAGAACAGTTGATTGTCCAAAACTCTTCTGGTTCATGTGCCTGGATCTCCCAGTATCGCTCTACAATAAAGCCAAGTGTAGGAAACTGCAGTTGAAGCAGAGAAATATTAAACCTAGCTGCATTAAATGGCTCTGATATGTAAAATAGGACTAATATTTCTGAAAAATCATCGATACTGGTTTTGCATTACCTGACAAGGACCATAACTTATAACACGACTCCTCTCCTCACCCGTGGAGTCAATAGCAAACCTATCTCTCAGCAACATAGTCTGAAATCTAGTGAAAGAAGCACCAATGCGTAGGTCTATTTCCTAGAGTATTCAAAAATTAATATTAGCTAACACAAATTTATAGAAAATACCAACGCATATGCACACAACATGGATTTCAAGAGAAACTCACTTGTCTAGCATCTACAGCCTCAGCAAACAGTTGATTAGGATCTCTAAGATTTTGAACTGCTTCGTGAATTTCCCTAGCAATTCCAACGCCAACGCATCATTAGAGTTGGTACAATCGTTTGAAATAGAGTGATCAGTAGAAGATATATGAAAAACAAAGTGTTCAGCAATCTCTACCTGGCAATTAACGCAGAGAAATGCGCCCTCCGTATAAAAAGATTATGTTTGACAGCTCTGCAAACATCAACAACTTCAAAAGCAATGTTTTCACCTTCCCTATCACAATCAAGCCACAGCACAAGCCAGTCACTGTTCCTTGCTTCCTCCTCC
Organism: Camelina sativa; assembly: GCF_000633955.1. Taxonomy (NCBI): domain Eukaryota; kingdom Viridiplantae; phylum Streptophyta; class Magnoliopsida; order Brassicales; family Brassicaceae; genus Camelina; species Camelina sativa. Next base: position 47,715,596 of record NC_025695.1, on the reverse strand, counting down.
AATGTCTTCTTAATATCCTTTTTGTCCTAAATCGCTCAAAACCAAAATTAAACAAAACTTGGAAATCAGAAAACCCCAACTTGATTATAAACCAGAATTCCCCAATTTCTACAGTTGCCATTACCAAAACAAATCAGACCCAGGCAACAATTCCTAGTTCGAGAATCAATGACTAAATCAACTACCCAAAATAACACAATCACGCGTGCACGCACATACACAGGGCATCAAATACCTCGGGAACGTGTTTCATGACCGGAGCTTGGTACAGATCTGCCGGGTCGCAGGAGTGCCATTTGCGGTAGCGATCGGAAAACTCAAGCTCCATCAGGTGACCGATGACGGAAGTCATTAGCATACGACATGGCTGGCCATTAATGGCGTAATCGAACTCGAAGATTTTGTTGTAGCGAGACCTACCCTCTCGAGTCCGGAAACTTCCATTGGACAGAATCCCCGCCACTGACTTCGCCACAGACGGCTTCTCCGCGACGTTCAACACCGTCACGGGGCCGCCGCCTCGTCGCGACATCGCCGGAGGAAAACAAAACCCTAACGGTTCGTTATTTCGATTATTTTTTCAGTAGGCGAATTTTCCCGCTCTTGTGGGTAGCCTAGCTTCTCTAATAATGGTGTCACTTCGATCGAACTGTTGTGCAAAGTATATTGTGGAATTACAAAGTAGATCCACATTTCTGCTATATTTGTTTAGTGGCCCGGCCCAAATTTTAATTTCTATAATAATGTTTAAGCGCATTAGTAGTCTCATAGGATCAGGGCCTGATGAGGCCCAATACGGCCTTATTGATGATTTACAAAATCGATAAGATAGAGAGATAAAGTCAACGAGTTGACTAAAAATGAAAAATTCTCCGATAGCTTTCTCTCTTCTCCTCACTCTAATATCGCCGGTTCTTCTACGTTGCTCCGGCGAATTCACCGGTGGCATCGAGGATGAATCTCCGCCGACCGTATGTATCGTCGGGAGTGGGATCGGAGGCTCATCCGTAGCTCACTTCCTCCGTAACTACTCTGTTTCCACCGGCTTAAATCGAGCCAAGATCCTGATGTTTGAGCGTCACGAGATAGTCGGTGGACGTATGAGAACAGTTACTGTCGCCGGTGATGTTTTCGAGGCCGGTGGTTCGATTCTGCATCCGAAGAACTATCACGTTAAGGATTTCGTCGAGAGGTTTAATCTGACGGTTCGATTGCCGACGCCGATTGAAGAATCTTCAGCGATTGGAATCTGGGATGGGAAGAGTTTCATTGTTAAAACCTTCGGGTCCCGTATCAAATTTCCTTTTTTGGATTCGATCATCTCTTACTTGAATGATCTCTACTTGTTCTTGCGTTATGGGTTCTCACTGTTGAGAATGAGCAGCTTCATTGAGGTATTTAAAACTCGAACCTTTGGTTTCAGATTTTGGCTATCATGAATACAGGGATGCTGAATCTGAATTAGTTGTTGTTAAGTGATTTACTTGGGAATGATTTGTTTAGTTCTGTGTGATTTTTATGATGTTTACGTTTGACTTGATTTGCGTCTAGGGGTGTGTGTGTGTGTGTGTGTGTGAGTGGATCCTTTTGTATGTTGACTGATGTAGATTTTTATATGTATGTAGAATACAGTTGATAATTTCTTGAAGTACTATGAAAGCCTAGAGTCAAGACCTATCTTCGACAATGTTGAAGGGATGCTTAAATGGTCAGGATTATTCAATCTCACAAAGCTCACTCTACAAGATAAATTATCTGAAGCTCAGCTTTCTCCTTTACTAGTCAACGAGCTGGTTGCAGTAAGCTTTCTCACGATTTCAGCTTTAAGTGTTCTTTTGAAGCCATTATTTGTTGCTATATAGTTCAACATATAACTCTTCTGTCTAACAACTATTGTCAAATTTTCTCACACTACAATTGTTCTGCTTGTTTATTTTTGTTGACTCCAGGTTATTACAAGGATAAACTATGGACAGAGTGTACTCATCAGTGGACTAGCAGGTGCAGTCTCTATGGCGGGTTCAGGTGGTGGTTTATGGTCTGTTGAAGGCGGAAACTGGCAGATGGCTGCAAAGCTGATTAATCATTCTGATGTTACATTACACCTGAACGAGGAAATTGAATCCATTTCACATCTCGGTAATTATTACGAGCTTAAGTCCTCAAAAGGAAACAGCTTCAAGTGCGATGTCACGGTAGTTGCCACACCATTAGACGAGGTGGATATACAGTTCTCACCCGCGAGCTCAATTCCAAAGAGGAAATTACAACACACACACGCAACATTCGTGAGAGGACTTTTAAATCCAGTAAGTATCATTCATAGTGGACTTTTTTACTCTAACCTGATCATGATTCTGATTTCCAACTAATTTGTGATTGTTTTCTCTCTGAAAAAGGGATATTTTGGGATGAAATCAGTTTCTGATGTTCCAGCTTTGGTGGGAACCCTTGAAGATCCTCTAATTCCATTCTCATGCATCTCAATTCTAAGGAAATATAGTGACACAGATATGACATACAAGATATTTACGCGGCAACCTGCATCAGAGTCATTACTTGATGAGCTCTTCAGGTAGTTACAACAACACAACCTCTGTCAGATTCATTACGAACTTAGTTCTCTTCAGTTTTATTGCAACTTGTTTTTCTTCTGTCCTCAAACAGTACGAGAACCGAAACCATTCGAATAGACTGGGGTGCATATCCCAAGTACCACGCGCCTGAAGTATTTGCACCGTTCATATTAGATGATCATCACTTGTACTATGTGAATGCTTTTGAAAACGCAGCAAGCACAATGGAGACAAGTGCAGTTGCTGGTGAGAACATTGCCAGACTCATCATATCCAGATTCATGACAAAGGAATCATTATCTTCCTCAGACAAAAGAAGCTGTAGTTCTGGTCTGCACTCAGACTTATAGATTGTGATCTTTGAAGAAGAAAATGATGTTGTGTATAGCTGTAAAAACTGTAACCTAAGCGTCGTTTGTTTTCAGTTATTGAATTAACAGATTCACGCATACAAAAACAGAGGAAGTTAGGAATCTTTTTATTACGACAACAACAGAGGAAGCAACATCGGATTAATCAAATCACATAATGACACATCATTTTATTATTATTTAATACTAATTGGTGCTTTCCATAATAAATTGGTTTGATAATAAATTCCTATAATCAATGTATCATATTTATTTAAGAATATAAAAATACAGAATCCTGTAAAAAGCCCATTTTTTCAGGAGCAGACGCGTCTTCTTCTTCTCCTTCTTTGGTAAGAAATCAGAAGCGAAGAAGAAGAGGTCAAATTCGATTCGATCGGAGAAGATGGGTTGCTTCAGTTGCTTCGACGGAACACAAAAACAACAGCGCAAGGAAGAAGAGAGACAAGCCTCCGCTGAAGCTCGCGCCAGAGCCGCCGAAGCTGCACAGCGACGGTTTTTTTTTTTAAATCTCTTCTCTCTTCTGATTTCGAATCCCCTCTATTGAAAAATTGATCCTTTAGGAAATATGGAATCTCAAATTCATCAAAAATCTTAAATTTTGAAATTGTAGATTATTTGATTTTGTAACGCAGGAAAGAGCAGTTTGATAAGTCTGCAGCTGGAAGAGCTGCACAAGCTCAATTACAGCAAATGGCTAAACAGTCTGCAAATACTAACAAAGGAGAGCCTGTTCTTAAGGTTTCTTACTTTCCTCAATTCATCATTATTCATCAAGTTAAAGTTTGCTTATTTTTAGCTTTTTCTTTGCTATGAATTTGCAGTGGCAAATGACGTAACTATGAAGTTCCTGTTTTCAAAAAGGAATCGAATTGTGAGATTGATCCATTGTAAATTGTGTGCTCTTTAATATTTGCAAGACTTTTTAATGTGAATGGAAGGCTTATTTTCTTCCTTGTTCATCTTACTATCTTATGGAATTTGCAATAAACGAAAAAAACAGAGTACAATGTTATGATCATCTCTCTGTTTTATTGTGAGCTTTGTGAGTCAAATGAGCTGATAGCTTTAGTTTCGACGGCATGTAAGATTCATTTATGCTTTTTTGGTTTGTGGGAATGTCTGAGACGCTTTTTAGTTCAATGATGGATCTTTGTGTTTTTGGGGACATGTTTATGTTTTATACCTCAGATTGAGCAAGCTTAAGTAGAGAGTCAGCATCATCGAGACAAATACTATTTGTAGTACAGTTTCTTGGTTTCTCTAAAGATTTTGTATACAATCGTTGGATTTATATCATTTGAAATAGATTTTGATATACTCACATGTCAAATTAAGAAATAGACTCACACATGTTACTAAAGACAAAGATGTACCAAGTTATATATATGGACATCAAGAGTTGTTGTTACTACACATTTTTCTCCCCAATACTTGAAACCAGTCTTACATACAGTACATAAGAAAAAGACCAGGAGACTTGTTATTCTGTGAGGCTTGACTCTTGTGCTGAATCATCTTCTCTTCTTTCCTTCTGAAGAAACGTACTACACATGACAGTACCAACAAAATCAAGCATCCCATGTTTCACAAGCTCCAGCCTCTCCGAACTTTCCATTACCGAGAACCCAAACCGCTGAGTCCAAGTGGTCACAACACATTGTGCAGCCGGTAAGACCAGTCTACAAACTCCCATCTGAGACATTTGCTTCTCCAACTCATCCATAAGCACTCTGCACATCCCACTTCTCCTGTAGTTTGACAATGTCGCCACCAAAGGGATCTCGGCTACATCTTTATCCACTCTCACTGCAGCCACTGTGACAGGCTCGTTCTTTCTCTCTATCAAGGCCGTGTAAAATCCGCGGCCCACGCCATTTCGGTCTTTCCTGAATATCAGTTCCTCAACAAGGTCTCTCCCAGAGAAATCATCTGTGGTAGGCTCAAACCCTTGGTGAAGTATCTCGACAGCAGATTCTAGCTTGGACATTTTTTCATCATCATAGTGTTCATCATCGTTTGGGCTCTCATCAATGTCCAGACCAAATCACCATTGTCGCCTACTGCAATTTTGCATCCCAGGAGATTCTGAAGCGCGGAAAAGACTCTGTTGCACTGACTACTACAGAACCAGCCTCTAGAGGAAACAAAGCAAGGCTTTTCTTTCAAACACTTGAGATGGAATCTTCTTTGGCACTGCTCACAAGTCATCAACTTGCTATTCGCAGGTGATTTCATTGATCCACATATATCGCAGCAGCAACAAGGACAGAACCACATGTCTTCCTCGGGGAGACTGGAGAAACCGAGGCAAGTATGGTGAAAAGCTGAAGGACAACCATCACAGAGAAGCAAATCTCCACCCCAGTGACAAACACAACACACATCACAGTTCATGTCCGGATCACGATCGTTTCTACAGAATCTTTTAGACTCTTTGTCAAGTTTGTTCTTCTGCTGCTTCTTTTCCATCACTTTTAAGATCTTCTTCAGAGATTTCTCTACCCTCGGCCTCCTTATCTCTTCACTCGCCGTCTTCAATCCATCAACATTGACAACGGGTCTGATCTTCTCTTTCTCCCCATTAAACGCAGCCGTATCACAATCCTCCACTCTATTCATTATCTTCTTCTTCTTCTTCTGTTGTTGGTTGGATTTGGATACATCAAAATCTGGATCGGGTTTGATCAATTCACCAGACGAATGTTTCTCTTTATCCGGAACCGTGGCATTGATATCGAGATCCTCAACCCTAGACCTTTTCTTGTTCTGCTTCTGTCTCTGGTTCAATACATCATAACAGGAAAGTTTTCTTGGAGAGCAAGACAAGTCATCATGTTTGGGAACGATTTGTTCTTGTTGTTGAGAGTGTTGGTGGACACAAGCCTTGACTAAAGAGTAAAACCACCTTCCACTGGGAGACTTTAAACGCAACTCTCGCTTATTCCCTTTGAGATAGTAAGAGAAAACCCAACCAAGAGCCGAGAGATGTTTCTTAACCTTCATCGACAATTCCGATCGTCGTTCTCGTTTGCCTTTATCGCACTTATCTCCATCCTTTATCATCGAAAGCCACTGCTCCATTGATCCTGGACTCAGCTCTGCTTCCATTGGAACAATATTACACGAATCCATCATATGAGACATCCGAGAGAGGAATACACAACAATCACCTAGGGTTAGAGAGCGAACTGATATATATATATATATATATATATATATATAAGGTTTAAGAAGAAATAAAAAAGGGAAATTTTCCAATTTCCATCTTATTAAATTTTAAACAATTTTAAAATATTAAAAGAAAAAAGGCAAATTATAAAAATACACGTGTGTTAATAAACCCTAAAAGTCAAAACTCGTCTGAAAAAAAATTAGACTCAATCGCCGGCGACACTGAATCCGAAGCACGGAGCAATCCGGTGAAACAAATCTAAATGTCACTCAATCTGTCTCGTATTTCACTTCTCTCATCCCCTCGTATCTCAATTTCAACTCACGCTTCTCAGAAAGGTCACTCTCTTTTTCCAATTTGATTTCGACGTTTTGTTCATCTGGGTTTTTTCTTCAAATCTAATTGCTTTGGTGATTCGATTACAAGATTCTATTTTGAATTTTTGGGGGTTTTAATAGAGAAACGAGTTTTAATTCTCCAGTTGCGTTTACAGGATACGTTAGATGCTCGGCGATGAAGTCGTATAGATTATCTGAACTTAGTTATTCACAAGTTGAGAGTTTAAAGTCACGCCCTCGCATTGACTTCTCATCTATTTTCACCACTGTAAGCTTTTTTCAACTTCTTCCTTCCTTCTTGGTTGAGACTTCACTTCTCTTACCCCAGTGACAATGAGCTCGCTCGTCTTGTGTTTGTTACTAGGTGAACCCTATTATTGATGCTGTTCGTAGCAAAGGGGATGCTGCTGTCAAAGAGTAAGTGAAGTGTGACTCAATTCTTTATTTTTTGAAGTTACTCTGTCTTTCCATTTCACTCTTCTTTATTTGAAGTTAACTGCTTTCATTTGCTTCTATGCCAACACGTTTCAGATATACTGAAAAATTTGACAAAGTTCAGTTGAATAACGTGGTTGAAGATGTGTCCGAGCTTTCTATTCCTGAGGTAGTAGATTAACTTTGTTTATACAAGTTTCCTAAACCAGTTTTTATCTGGAATATCTGAAAATGATGTTCCTTTCTCTGTATCTATCGATGCCCTTTTGTTTCCAGCTTGATTCCAATGTAAAAGAAGCGTTTGATGTTGCGTATGACAACATTTATGCGTTTCACTTTGCCCAAAAGTCAACTGAGAAAAGCGTTGAGAATATGAAAGTAAGTCAATTCAGTTTTACACATTACGTTTTTTAAGTCTTCTTCACAAAATGAACATGATGTACTAATCTTATTCACTTGTTAACTTTGTTAGGGTGTCAGATGTAAAAGGGTTTCAAGATCTATTGGGTCTGTAGGTCTTTATGTGCCTGGTGGAACAGCTGTTTTGCCATCAACTGCTTTGATGCTTGCAATTGTAAGCTCACTCATGTTTATTACTTTTTACTTGGTCATTGTTCTTGTAACTTTGTGATAATCTGGTCTTCGTTATTTATCTTTCTCTCTCAGCCTGCTCAGATTGCTGGATGTAAAACAGTTGTGCTTGCAACTCCACCATCTAAGGATGGTAGCATATGCAAGGTAGTACTCGATATTACTCACTTTTTTTTTTGTTAATTAGCGATCTTGTCACTTAGCTTATGAGTTTGTTGTGTTGTTTCAGGAAGTTCTGTATTGTGCCAAGAAGGCTGGTGTAACTCACATACTCAAAGCTGGTGGAGCACAGGTATGGTTGTGTTGGTCTTTTCACCCTATGTTTATATGCTGGTGATCGTTATTCTCTCTAAGATTGTAGAAATTTCAATTTCGATTTGCAGGCTATAGCTGCCATGGCCTGGGGAACAGATTCTTGTCCTAAGGTAAAAACAAGGATTAATGTGCTTCGGTAGCTACATCAAACATTCTGCCAACCAAGCACGCATGAATTTGCTTTGGTTATTATGGCAGGTTGAGAAGATCTTTGGTCCTGGGAATCAATATGTTACAGCAGCTAAGATGATTCTTCAAGTACGGATATCTTTCCTCAGTTGCTAATGGTTCGAATTTGTTGGACTACTCTTTGATTTTTCTTTCTTCCCTGTTACTGCAGAACAGCGAGGCAATGGTTTCCATTGATATGCCTGCTGGTCCTTCAGAAGTCCTTGTTATCGCTGACAAACATGCTAGTCCAGTTTACATTGCAGCAGACTTACTTTCTCAGGTACTTCCATGAAAGAAGTTGCAAATTTCGATAGATGAGTTTGTCTCCACCTTATTTGTGCTCTTCAGACCTACAGGGAGCGGCTAACTTATACATTTCTTTTTTGGTTTCTCCAGGCTGAGCATGGTCCAGATAGTCAAGTTGTTCTTGTTGTTGTTGGCGATGGTGTAGATCTCAAAGCCATTGAAGAAGAAATTGCCAAGCAGTGTAAAAGCCTTCCTAGAGGAGAGTTTGCTTCAAAAGCACTAAGTCACAGTTTCACAGTATTTGCTCGAGATATGATTGAGGTACCCCACCGTTTACGATTCACCCTTACTGTTACTATCTCAAAACAACATCTGTAACATCACTCTTTGCTCTTCAATTATCCAGGCAATATCTTTCTCAAATCTGTATGCACCCGAACATTTGATCATCAATGTCAAAGACGCTGAGAAATGCGAGGGACTGATCGAGAACGCAGGTTCTGTTTTCATAGGGCCATGGACTCCAGAGAGCGTTGGGGATTATGCGAGCGGGACAAACCACGTTCTTCCAACATACGGATATGCAAGAATGTACAGTGGCGTCTCTCTCGACTCTTTCCTGAAGTTCATGACTGTACAATCTTTGACAGAGGAAGGTCTGAGAAACCTTGGTCCTTATGTGGCGACTATGGCTGAAATCGAAGGTTTAGATGCACACAAGAGAGCCGTCACTCTCAGACTCAAGGATATCGAAGCCAAACAGCTTTCCCAAACAAATTGAGATTCAGATTCAGACAAACGAGGCAAAACTGGTTTTTGTATTTTGTGAACATATTGGGTTCCCTAAGATTGGTTGATAATAAAATAAGAGATGTTCGGAAACTCTTACCTTAATCTGCTTTTTCATTGTTTAACCAAGTTCTTACAACATAAGTGATATGCGAGAATGTTCATATATCATGACTGCACAGTCTTTGACAGATGAAGGCCTGGAAAGTATTTAGTGAATGTTGACTTTCGATTAAAACACAACAGGATTCCAAATATACAATTTTGACAGTGACTTCAAGAGCAACAAAGACACACAAAAATAGAAAGTGCTAAAAGAATGATAAAATCGTCTGTCTTGCAGATCAGTTTCTTCTAGCTCAAGCCGGCAAAGGTTCTTCAAGAACTGCACGAGAGAAACAGACCAAACAAAATATGTCTTGAGCCTAGTCCTTACAAGTCCTAACAAGGAGAAGAAGAAGACCAAAGGATATACCTTTTGTTTTAGTGGCGGATTCAGCTGGTTTGATTTCCGCATTGGAAGCGACAGGTGTTTTTGTTGGCACATCCGGAAGATCCAGCTTCTCAGATTCTTCGGACTCCTTTGTAGGCACTTCAGGCATCTCATCGACGATAAGCTTTAAGCAAAACATGCATCACCAATGAGTCTCTCTATCTAGTAAAGATAATAATAAACAAGTTTGTTTTTGAAAAAGCCATGAAACAAAACATACCTGACTTTCTAGGTTGTCAAATTCAGCTAATATATCTTCTTCATCCTCTTCTGATAGTTTCTCTCCCAATATAGCATTCAGCTCCTGATATTCAAAAATGTTATAATCATCAAACACGAAAGCTCGACTAAGAGATTATAGAAGATTTCAATCTAGACAGCTCTGAACAAAATGTAAAAAGAGGTTTTTGACTCACATCTTGATAAGCTTTAGCATCAGCAGTATCATCCATTAGTTTTTGAACATCATCAAGGTCCAACTCGCTTTGAATGGCCTTAATAGCATTATTACCCTGTTTTAAGCTCTCAAACACTGCCTTTTGTTTGCTCGTAAGTTCAATATCTGCCAACTGAGAGATAACACATGACAGTTTGAGAATACGTCTCTTTGAAAAGCCATACTAATAATGAAGCATCACAAAGAGATGATGATGGATACAAATAATAAAACACAAAAGGGGGAGAAAGAGTTACTTGTTGTTCAACATTAATGACCCACTGATCAACCTGCTTCAATAAATCTTCCTGAGTCCGTTTCTTCCTTAAAGCTAACAAAGCCCTGTCCTTTCTCTTTTCTCGGATTAAGTCTCTTGCAGCTTCCTTCTCCGCTTCAATCACTTTCTCAAGCTAAAAGTAGCCAAATTTGAGAAGATGGAGGTTGGTTAAACAAAGAGATGATGAGCCAAAAGAAATCAAAAAGCTGGAGTCTTTTTCAATCACTAGTACTAAAAAAAACACACAATCAAAACCATCCATTGTTTTGAATGAATCAAAACAAAACTAGATGATGACAATCCATATGATCTCAGATTCCAATAACAAGAAAGAAGTAAACGTAGAGATTAACAAGTGAGAGAATAAAATTAAAAAAAAAAAAGAAAACCTTTTGCTGATATTGAGCAAGCTTGCGTCTTTGGGTTTTAAGAGATAGAATCGCTCGATCAACCTCCGTGATCTGTGGTTTCTTCACGAATAAATTCCCCATCTTTCTTTCTTCACTTATCGTCAACTCCAACAATTTAACACAATCAAACAATTCGAACGAACAGATATAGCAAGATCCAGACGAAATCGATTAATTTTCTAGATTTCCCAAAATTGCTTCTCTCCAATTTCAAACCAAGTCCAGTTTTTTCGTTGTTGGTTCCTCTCTCTCTCTCTCTCTCTCCCCTTTTCAGTTGGATCAAACACAAACCGGACCGAGCCAATCTAATTCGAGATCGAACCGATTTAACCGGATTGATTTTATCCACACTGAAAAATCAAAAACCGAAATCGAAGTAAGCGTCTATCTATCGAGGTTAGGTTATAATAAAACCGGCCGGTTTGGGATGAGTCTGATTTGATTAATTTGGCTGGCTCAATACGTCGTCGTTTGAGAGCATGTAGTGTATCTAAATCCAGACAGATCCTAAATCTCGTTCTCGACGACGGAACTCAAGGACAGCTAGGTCCAAGATCGAAGCTTGGAAGCTTGGAATCTTGTAGAATTGTCTCCACATCTTACCCTGTGAGTCTTTCTCTATTCCGAATTGTTCTTTGTTATGTTTAGTATTATAAATACTTGGAATCATGATTCGATCTTTGTATTTTTCTGCTCTTCTCTTGAGTTTAAAGATGTACGAATATATTTATCAAGATTCAATATATCTTCTCATGGATTGAACGTTAAAGGGCGCGTTGCTTTGTTTCGATTTTTAGATCCTCACTCTTCAGTGAGTTATCTTCTGCTGTCTTTGATCGCTAAAAAAGTTCAAACTTTAATTATGTCTTTGATCACTCTCCTTTTTGCTTGTTTCTTTAGTTTAATCAATACTGTTATCTGTGGTTTGAATTGATTATATATATATGTTAGTATTAAATACCTGCCGTTACCAATCCTTATGAATTGTGTTTTACAGTTTGAGCTTCCAGTTTAGTTTGAATGGAACCTGTTCCACCATCTCCCATTATATGGCCAAATGGAGGTGAACTCACGAACGAGTGGGTACATGGGCTTATTTCATCTTTCGAATGGTCTTCATGGAATCTACCTCCTTCCCAGTTACCTTCACTATTGCCAGTCAACGTCTTTGATTCCCTCGTCCTCACTGCTTCCAAAATCCTCCACAAAGAGCGTAACTGTGTTCATATCAATGATCTTGATTCTGAGTCCAACGTTGTTGTGGTTGGTGACATTCATGGTCAGCTTCATGACCTTCTTTTCCTATTGAAAGATACTGGCTTTCCATGTCAAAACCGGGTTTATGTTTTCAACGGAGATTATGTGGATCGTGGTGCTTGGGGACTCGAGACCTTCCTTGTCCTCTTGTCCTGGAAGGTTAACTCTTTAACTTAACTAGCTATTTTGCTAATGGTTCAAATCTTAGTTTTTTCCTAAAAGCTTATTTGTTTTTGGTTGTTTAGGTTTTAATGCCGGATAGAGTCTACCTTCTCCGTGGTAATCATGAATCAAAGTATTGTACATCCATGTACGGTTTTGAAAGGGAAGTGCTTACAAAATACGGTGACAAGGGAAAACATGTGTACCGCAAATGTTTAGGGTGCTTTGAAGGTCTTCCTTTGGCTTCCATAATTGCAGGACGTGTTTATACAGCACATGGAGGGCTTTTCCGCAGCCCAGTCTTGCCTAAGAGAACAAAGGGGAAAAAGAACCGTCGTGTAGTTCTTCTAGAACCTGAGCCGAGCTCTTTGAAACTCGGTACTTTAGATGAGTTGATGCAAGCTCGAAGATCAGTTCTTGATCCTCCTTGGGAAGGTTCAAACTTGATTCCTGGGGATGTTTTATGGTCTGACCCTTCAATGACTCATGGCCTTTCCCCAAATGAACAGAGAGGCATTGGTCTTCTTTGGGGTCCTGATTGTACAGAGGATTTTTTGAAGAAATACGAACTAAAGGTGAAACCAAACTAAAAAATATTGATACTGGTTTGTTTCCCAAATACTGATTTTGGATCAAATGTATTACTTATTGTTGATGCAGTTAATCATCAGATCACATGAAGGTCCAGATGCTAGAGAGAAGAGAACTGGTCTTGGTGGAATGGACAAAGGATATACAATAGATCACACTGTCGAATCTGGAAAGCTTATCACTATTTTCAGTGCACCAGACTATCCACAATTCCAAGTATGTATTTTACACCTTTCGCAATTTGTATTTTCTAAAAATCATAAGATGCAGATCAAGTTAATCTTTTGTTTCTTTGTGTGTTGTGTAGGCAACTGAAGAGAGGTACAAAAACAAAGGAGCGTATATTATATTGCAGGCTCCTGATTTCTCTGATCCTCAGTTTCATAGTTTCGAAGCTGTTAAACCGCGACCAAAGGTAACTAAATTTTCACCATTCTTGTAATGAACCGGTGTGAGTTTTTTTCTTTGTTTTTTTTAATAAATACATTTGGTTTTTAAATTTGCAGGCGCATCCGTATTATGACTTTGAAAATGTGATTGATTCTGATGATGAAATGGATAAGTCGGCTATGGATGCCAATGACGAACAACCGAATTGCTGACCAGTCTTGGAAATAGCTGAAAAGAAGATTCTTGAAATGAAGTTTTTTTTTAACAGTTGTTGTGATTAATCATTATTATTTGCAAAAAGGACCATGGAAGCAAATGTAGAGAAAAGAAATGAAGAAAATCATTTGTAGGATTGACATTTATTTATTCAAGTTATGGATGGAAGATGAAGAAATACTAACCAGCTTCAGTTTCATTTAGTTCTTAGTTTCTTAAACCTATTATTTAAACCGAAAATTTCAAATCAAAACCAAAGTAAACCTCCTTTAAGCCGGTTTGACAAAACCTAATTAGTGGTGAGATTACTCTGTTTCCATTTGAAAATGGAAGGTTTGTGCTTCGGTTTTGATAAGGTGATTGGAGAACAGAATCGGTATTGATTGATTTGACATTTGAAAATAAACACAGAGCTGAAGGGATGCCTCAAAGAACACGGCCATTGATGGGACTATTGCTTCTCACTGGAGTAAATGCGGTTTTGGTGCAGACCATTTGACTTCTCTATTTTTTTGTATGTTCCTAGTAATGACTTTGGAATGTTCTCCAAAAGATTTTGTTTAACTTAAGATCTTGCGGTAAGACTTTGCTCTGTTTTGTCAGGTTAACCTAAATCTTGAGGGTCTAGAGAGATCAAAACTGAGTGCTGCTGACTGGTAGATTAGTCAAATGGAAGTTTGTGGGTCAAGTTATGTGTATGTCGGCATTATAGTTTTCCTTTGGGATCTTGACAGTACTGGAATCTTATCCAAGTGAAATTTCTGTGGTTAAGAAATTCTAAGTAAGAAGACAGCTTATTAAATGCCGAATAGGGTAGCAATTTGTTCAGATGAATGTATGTCTTCTTGTGAAAGACAATATGAAGTGGTGGTTGATGCTACATATCGTATGGTTCCTCACTGCACTTTGAAGCACTTATTGCAATTTTTTTCGTTTTTTTCTCGAGTGCTAAACCAATAATGGTTTTTTTGTTTCTCTAAATAGAGAACGAATCTGGCAGGAGCGTGAAGCAGCTTCATTCTCAAATGGCACAAACTCAAAAGCTACCTCTAGTATCTTATGGATGATTATCTTCAAGGGTCTGTCACGGGGCATCTCAAGTAATTAATAAAGCTTAAAGTTAACTGTCCTGTCAACCAAATAGTTTCCCTCACATGATCTTCCCCTATGTCATCACCGATATGGTTACAAACATTTTCTGAAAAGTGAAAACCCTTGAAATGTTGTCTAACCTTGACCCTTGTATCGGAATGTTGTAGAGAACCACAACCCATGTGGGTGGGTGCTGGTTTTTTTCCTATTGTGTACTTTGTTCATCGACAATCATCGACATGAACTCACCACAATGTTTTTCTATTTTTATGTGCATAAAAGTCTCTAAGCAGTAATTGTAGCACTTCATGTCTAGCCTAAATTATTGTAGGTGTCTAATCTTGTCTCTCAGTAAAACCTTTCTAACTGGTGAAGTCACGTGCTTTGAATTATATATAGATGTTTCGCATGTAATCTCCACTTTAATTATTCCACAAAACTGAATAATGACGTTTATTTCATAAGATTATAATTTTAAAAGATAATGCAACAACTATGTGTGTGTGAGTGTGAGAGAGATGAGTCGAAGCCATTAGAAAGCGGTCACAAACAAATGTCAACATTAGAGACTATCTCGATCAAGAGTTTTGTCTCGTTGACTTAAATGCCAAAATAGGACAATACATATGATGCATGTATTAGACAATGCGCAAAAATATCTTCATTCATTTAATTTTCTTACTAAAGATGTTACAACTTGTCACTGACAAGCATATATAATGTTGGTTTTATTTCAATTCATATAGGGTGATGAAATTGGGTCTAGTTAATTCGGATGAAACAAGAAATTCATTCATAACATATT
>NC_025695.1:47689475-47700028 GCF_000633955.1 Camelina sativa | reverse complement strand
TATACTTTTTTTTTTTTTTGCAAAGAATGTAAATATCATTAGAAATGAAATGTTAAAGAGAAATTACAAGAGAGCATATTTTACATAGAGTAAAGTAACCGTGGCAAAAAAGAGAATAAAAACAAGGTTACAAAACGAATATGTAACCTTGTATGTTCACTTTGAATATATAAACAAGGTTACTCTATGTAAACAAGGTTACATAGAGTATGTGTCACTTTGAATATATAGAGAAAAGACAAAATGAATATGTCACATTTGGATTTATGATTTCAATTGAAAACAAAATTTGATAGAGCAGTTTCTCTATACTTTCACACGTGTGCATGACTAGGTTCATATGATTTGTGATTATATGATCTATTCGCGTTACACGTACGTGCTAATGAGTAAAACACACTTCAAAACTCAAAGTTACGATATATATGTGATGTAAAGTATATGTCCATTGCATGTAGTTACGATCATGTGCTTGTGCGTAAGGGCCGACTCTGATGATCACTTACGTTTGATAAATTAAATTTGTATCCCGGACAACAAAAATCAACTGAATGCAGAATCTCAGTGAGACAATTAAAACGTAAGTATCTTATTATGGCATAAATTTCCCTCTTTTAACGTTAAAATTCAAAGAGAAGAGTAAATGAATCAAATACAGTTAATGCGAATATGAAACGGTCTCAATTAATTCTTTTTTCCTTTTTAAAAGTATATATAATAAACGTTACAGGTGAGGTCCGTATTTGGATTTATTATATGAAGAAAGGGACCCTTTTGCAATTAAAGCCTGTACGACAAATAGTAAAAAAACAAATTCACCACAAATACAGTAAAAAAAAAAAGTCAAAAAAAATAGTGACAGGTGGCAAATCTCCATCGCGCCTTTATTACTACTATCTACCGCTCACTCGTCAGTCGTCACTTCTCTCTCTTCTTCCTCTCTTCTTAAGAGGATAGTGAAAGAGAAGCTACAAAATTTCCCAATTTTATCAAAAATTAGAAATTTCATACTTTTTTTTTTTTTTTCTTTTCAAACAAACAAAAATTAAATTTGATTCCCTCAAAACTCAAAATTAAAATATCTTCTTCTTCTTCTTCTTCATCTGCTCGATTGAGTCTGTAACTTGTTGTGATCGATGGCGGAGGAGATGGTGGCTGATGAAGTTACGGCTCCTCCTCTTAAGGTTCTTATCATCTCCGCTGGTGCTAGCCACTCCGTCGCTCTTCTCTGTACGTCTCTCTCTCTCTCTCTCTCTCTCTCTCTCTCTCTCTCTCTCTATCTACCTCTTCGCTGATTTGTCGGTTACCGATTTCTCTTGATCTGACTGACCTTTTTCCCCCTAACTCCGGTCCGATTCTCTTGTGTTTATTTTAATTTAGACGAAGCCACTTATTTATTTTTTTATTTTGTTTGATATTGTAGCTGGTGACATTGTTTGCTCTTGGGGTCGAGGAGAGGATGGGCAGTTAGGTCACGGAGATGCAGAGGATCGACCTTCTCCAACGCAGCTTAGTGCCTTAGATGGTCACCAAATTGTTTCCGTTACCTGTGGTGCTGATCACACTGTTGCTTATTCTCAATCTGGCTTGGAGGTCTACAGTTGGGGATGGTTTGTTTCCTTTCTCTTCTTCATTCACTACTATGCTTTTGTTTCCTTCGTATATGTTTTCTTTACCTTCCCTCCCATGTGTGTTTGTTTCTCTGCAGGGGTGATTTTGGGAGATTAGGCCATGGTAACTCAAGCGACTTGTTTACTCCCCTGCCAATCAAAGCTTTGCGCGGTATTCGGATAAAGCAGATTGCTTGTGGGGATAGTCATTGTTTGGCTGTCACAATGGACGGAGAAGTCCAGAGGTATTTCTATTTTTCTCTTCTTCTTCATTGCAGCTCAGCCATCTCACTTTTGTGTACATTGCCTTTTTACACCTTTTTTTTTTCTGTCTATAAAGTTGGGGGCGCAACCAGAATGGTCAACTTGGTCTGGGGGACACAGAAGATTCTCTAGTACCTCGGAAGATTCAAGCCTTTGAGGTTTGTGTCGCTATATATTCTTCTGTTTCCGTAATGTTAGCATCTTTTTGTCGTTGTAGTTTCCTGAACTTACTATATTGTCTTCAGAATTGGGTCCATTTATGCAACTTGATACAAATATGACTGTTACTATTTACTAATTAAGGGTCCACATTTGGTGGAGATGTCTTCAACATCATAAAAATTAAGTTACCGAATGTAAAAGTGGTAACTATTGGCCGTCTAATAAATATCTGCAATTATGCCTTTTACTATCTGCAAACACAGATAGAAGGTAGGACATGATCTATTTATAATTGCTCTGACTAGGTAAGTTAGAAGATGTAGTGATCGGAGACCGTGAGTTTATGTAGTTAGTTTGGTTAATCCTTTATGTTACATCCAACACTTCAAACTTGTAATGGGTGCAGGGAATACGAATCAAAATGGTTGCTGCTGGTGCAGAACACACTGCTGCGGTTACAGAAGATGGTGATCTTTATGGATGGGGATGGGGTAGATATGGAAATTTGGGATTAGGTGACCGGAATGACCGCTTGGTTCCTGAAAGAGTTACATCTGCTGCTGTAAGCTATCTGACTCTGATTCTTTATTTTGTTTTCAGTACCTGCCTCTTGTTTAATCTTTCGTTTGAGATTCAGTATACTTCAAATAAACTTAAGATTGTTCAAACGAGCCTTGCCCTAGACAATGCACTACACTATGCTGGTTTAGCTGTATAGATTGATGAGGTCACAAATATATGCCATCTAGTTTCGCTTGCTGGGTCTCAGGGAAGGGACCATAAGACTTTTAGAATCCTTTGATCAAAGAAAAATTTATATTGTGTATTAGGCATTCGATATTCAAAGTCTGAACAGTGGGGGACATCAAGTTTAGTTCATTCATTGTCACCTTTTTACTTTGAAACTTTTTCTGATGCTCTACAATTTTAGGGTGAGAAGATGTCCATGGTTGCTTGTGGATGGCGGCACACAATATCAGTTTCCTACTCTGGAGCATTATACACATATGGATGGAGCAAATATGGACAGCTAGGACATGGAGACATAGAGGATCACCTTGTTCCTCACAAACTGGAAGCACTGGGCAACAGTTTTATCTCCCAGGTTTCACTTAGACTCTATATAGCCGTCCTGAAATACATATTTGTACACCTGAATTATCCAAGAGATTTTGATAGCAATGGTGTTTGGATTATAATTGTTCTTATTCTAGCTGTGTGAATAAAGTTGGTAAAGTTTCTGAGAGTTATTGCCTGCTGAAGAAGACTTGGCTCATTGTATATGCTTCTGCTGGTTGTGTTCGTCTGGTTCAACATCTTTTGGACTTTTTTTTTTACTTTTCTTCTTCTTCAGATTTCAGGAGGTTGGAGACATACAATGGCATTGACTTCAGATGGAAAACTATATGGATGGGGTTGGAATAAGGTCCAAAATTTCTTGTCTTTAGTTATTATCTGGACTTTATATCAGAACACATTCATCTGATATTTGCATTCAGTTTCTTTTATGCATTCATGGTAATTTAAGAAAGCAACAAAATCCGTATATTGGGTTACTTAAGTAACTCTTGAATAAAACAAGCACCTAATTGTCTCTCTTCTAACCTGCAGTTTGGGCAAGTAGGAGTCGGCAATAATTTTGATCAGTGTTCTCCTGTGCAAGTGCGATTTCCCGATGATCAGGTATGTTGTCTTACAATGACCAAGCAGCTTGTCACATTGTTTGTGAAACTTGGTTCTTTTCTAATGTACACATATTTTTGTGAAACTTCATAGAAAGTAGTTCAAGTCTCATGTGGATGGAGACATACTTTGGCTGTCACTGAAAGAAATAATGTGTTTGCTTGGGGTAGAGGTACAAATGGACAGCTCGGCATCGGAGAGTCCGTTGACAGGTAAAAGTGTGATCATCTAGACGCTCATAAATCTGTGTGTTCCAATTTGCATATCATGGTGTAATGATCTGAAATATGAAAGTTGGCCATCTAGATCGTTGTTTCCACCAAAATCGTTGCTTTACTATCTCATTCAATACCCAGCATTGATAATGG
This sequence comes from Camelina sativa, assembly GCF_000633955.1. Taxonomy (NCBI): domain Eukaryota; kingdom Viridiplantae; phylum Streptophyta; class Magnoliopsida; order Brassicales; family Brassicaceae; genus Camelina; species Camelina sativa. The sequence continues at coordinate 47,695,941 of NC_025695.1, read as the reverse complement.
GAAATGGATATCTGGTTTCGTGTATAATAGGAACTTTCCAAAGATTATAGAGGCACTGAGCGTGGATGGAGCAAGGGGACAACATATAGAATCTTCTAATATTGATCCATCTTCAGGTAATTATAGAAACACCACTTTTAACTATTCGTCAAACAATACAACAAGTGATCTAATGTTTCAATTCTTCCATGGGCTTGTTGCCAGGGAAAAGCTGGGTGTCACCTTCAGAGAGATATGCGGTTGTTCCTGATGAAACTGTAAGCTTCTTTTTTTCTTTTGTTTCTAATAAAGTTTAACCAGATGAAAGCAAGCCTTTCAAGATCTTGGATTGTTTTCAATGATTAAGTAAGTATATAAGTGATTGTTTGTGGTTTTGTTTGTTAGGGTCTAACCGATGGTTCAAACAAAGGGAATGGAGGTGATATCAGTGTCCCACAAACTGATGTCAAGCGTGTACGAATTTGAGTTTGAAACAATTCCTTCTTTTTTCTCGGTTCTCTCTTTTTCTTCGGTTGGGTTCGAAGGTTTTCCAATGATTTCTTTTGGGTTGAGGTTTGTTCTAAAGTATGTCTATCTAGTTTGGGATTCGCTTTGTGTTGTTGTTTTCTAGTTTGTAACTTGTAATGCTTCCTTATATTGACTCTTTTTATTACATTGTGGAGTTCTAAACTGTAACCCGTGTACTAGTCTCTAGTGTCGGTACTTTTTTTTTCCTTCACCCATAATAATGCCTTCTGGTTCCATGTTTTTTCCTAAAAGATGTTTTTTTTTTGTTCTTTATTTTTTCGTATGTTTGAGATAGTTACGATAATTCTTAAAATATGTGAAAATTGAAGAAAAAATCAATATTCGTTGAGTGCTATATTAAATATATAAAATGAATATCAAAACTAAATAAGATAATAGTAACAGTATTAACTCTACTTTAAAATTTTTTGTAAGGGTATTTCTAATCCTGCTCTATTTTAGAGTCAAAACTCTATTATAGAGCAATATTTGCTCCAGATTGTTCTATATATAGAGTAACTTTATTCTCACTTTTATTTTTTTACACTAACTTTTGTTTTATTTTAGAGTTAGTTTATTTAAAAAAAAAATTGAGATATACATTGGAAATGGACAAATGGTCTAAGAGTGAAACGAGAATTAAAGTTACGTACTTAGGCTTTGAATGGTTGCTCCATACACTCCATACTACATAGTGCATACTAACATTTTAGTATGTAGTAGAATGGACTGTAGTATGGAGTAATTATTGGTATGCACAATACCATACAATAGTATGTATAACACCATACCATTATGAATGGTAAAAATCGGACTATGGTATGGAATGGTGTGTACAAAAATATTAAAAACAGTTTTAATAATATTTTTATTCATAATTAACTAATAACTATTACAAAATGTTTTTAAAAATTATAAATCAAAATCTATTATTTCGATTATCCCATAACATATCAGCAATATTGTCTCGTATGTTTGCCATATATGGTCTATCTTCTCTCTCGGCCTCATCTTGTTCATTTGAGTCATTTTGCTCGTTTTCTGTATGCACTTCTGAAAAATCTTCAAAGAAATCTGTATCCGAAAAATTCGAAACTCTAATAAAGTTGTGGAGTCCCATCGTGGCGATAATTACTCTCTTTTGCACTTCCAAACCATATCTAGGATCATCCCTAAGAATCCTCCACTTCTTCTTCCATACTCCAAAAGTTCGTTCTATAATAGAACGTAAAGATGCATGAGATCTGTTATATAACTCTTCTTTGTTCATTGGCGGAGGACCATTGTTAAACTGTGACAAGTGGTATCTCACAACCCGATTTCGTGATGATCTGTAGGGAGCTAAGAAACCTTGCTTATTTGGATATCCTGAATCCACCACATAATATTTATCTCCAGGAGGCAATGGAAATTCAGGATCACCATCTTGAGCGAGTGAGAGTACTCTTGTGTCGTGACATGAACCGGGTGCTCCGTTCCAAACATATGTGAATAGAATATTCATATCACATATTGCCATTACGTTGAAGCTTGTTCTATCATGTCGACTCCAATACATGGCTTGCAGTTCATGCTTGACTTTAACACATACATGAGTTCCATCCATTGCCCCAACAAATCCACTAAAAAAGGGCCAATATCGTCGATCCGCTTGAAGATGTTGTGGAATCCGACGTAGTTCTTGCATTGTAGGCGTCTTTATGTAATCAAAGGCAAGCAACTCAGTAGCTCTCAACACTTCACCAAATTTTCTCTTCACAGTCTCTTGATTACGTCCGAATCTTAGGCCAATATCACGCTGAACTTCATTGTGCCCACACACTCGAAGAAACATAGCTACACTCTCTTCAACGCTAACATTTTGTGTAGGTTGTAAACCATAATTCTGACTGAGAATATTGCATAACTCTGTAAAGGCAGCAAATGACATTCTCAATAGTTGGAGACATGCAGCGTTGTCATTTTGAATACGGTCTCGAAGATTCTGCCATCCTAATCCTCCCCCTGTCTGGTACGGTCCTCTATGAATATACCGCTCATAGTAATCTAATGTAGGTTGTATAAGTAAATCTTCCATTTGCTCATTTTCCAAAGACCATAGCTCAAATCTTTCTGCATCAGATAAATTTTGAATTCCTTGTGATTGCAATTGACAAATCCGATAAACCTGCAAAAAAAAATAAAAAAAATAACAACATTAGTTTTATTAGTTTATGCATAATGATATGTTGTATTATATAATAGTACGTGCATAATAATATGGGTACATACGTTGTAGTATGTGGTCTTATAATAGCTTTCTTATTATTAATTAATATACTTATAACACTCTAATTTTATCAATTAATCTACTTATAACACTCTAATAAAACTAGTCATCTTCTTCATCACGTGAATGGTCTTGAAAAAGAGCTTGACGAGCTGGAACACAAGGATGTTCAGATGTAGATGGGTCGTTTTGTCCAAAGATGTTAAAGAATCCTCCTCCTCTTCCTGGTGTTTGAAAACCTAGATTGGGATACTCTCCTTGTGTCCCTGAAAAACTAGAGAATCCTAAACCTTGAAAGCCTGTTTGTGATCCTGGAGGGCGGAACTCTGGAACCGGTGGATTAATCGGTATACTGAACGATCTTTGGCTACTACTAGCGGAGACACTGCCACTGGACGATGGTCCATTTGATCTAGAAGATCCACTTGGTTGAGGGGTCCCAGTTTCCTCACCATATCTTGTACATTGGGTTAATGATTCCAAAAACAAATACCTACTCTCCGTGGTAGGAAAATGAGAAGCATTCATCCAATGTCGACGCCAAAAACGATCATGTCTTAGAAGGTGAAGACATTTCATGTAGAATTTACCCATGTATTCTGGTATCTCTAATGAATTCAGGAGCTCAACTGCAGTATTAAAGTCGTCATAATCTTCAGGATCATAATGACCAGGACGTAATCGTTCAAAAGATTCTCTCTGAAAATCCCTTATGGTCGACATTGTCTCATGGATGGTTGATTCAAAATTTTGTCTTCTACGAGGCCCTCATGATCCACTAGATCCTCTTGACCCACTCCCTCGAAGTGACCCACCACCGACGGAAGAATATGGAGCGGCTCTTGAACTTTGTCTCCCTCTACGTTCAGGTACTTGAGACCCCTCATGTGCATATTGATAGGGAGGTTGGGACTCATCGTAAATGTTCACACGATACACTTCATTCTCATGTTGAGTTCCACGCACTTCGCTGAGCCCCACATCATCATCATTTTCTTCATCATTTGCATCTTCTGTATCCTCTATATCATTCACATTCTCACTCATTAATTCTTCTCTTCTTTGTCTCACCGAGTGTTGACGTTGAGAACCCACATCAAGATTTGCAAAACATACTCTCATGACTTCCCAAAACTTAGGAGGTTCTCGTTGAAAACGTCTCACTTTATCATTTTCCTATAAAAAAAAAACACACATTAGTAATCGGAAAACAAAAACCTACAAATAATTAAATAATAACATTATTTAACAATAGATTACCTTTATACGATCATTCCACCACTCATCTGAAGCTTCAATTCTTCCACTAATGGGATCTACCGTGATACCAGTCTTGCCTTGTAAGAGGACCCAAGTTTTATATTGTTTCTTCCACTCATCGAATTTACATCTTAAGTCTGTCCACTTCATGTTTTGATTGAATTTTTCGTTGAACTTACGAACAATATATGCTCGTCCTGGTTGTCCCGGGTCTTTAAACATATAATTATTTAAAGCTAGTGCTTCATCGTATAATTCAATCAAAGTTCTTTCTTCTTCAAGAGTGTATCTTCGATCCGGTTTTTTCTAATTAGTACAGAGTAATAATAATAATATATTATTAGTATAGAGTAATAATAATATAATTCAATTATTGCAAATAAAGTTAGGTGTATATTTGAGTTGTGTATATTTATTTAAACAATACACATGATTTTAAACTAGATAGATAAATAAAGCTTGAATCATTAAAAGTTACCCGTCTACGTATAGGAGGATCCATGTTTGCATTCATATTACGACCTTGTGATGACATATCTATAATCACAAACAATATGAAGTTATTAATAAATATAAAATTAAACTAAAAATTAACTAAAAACATCATATATATATATATATAAATAAACTAGCTCATCATGTTTAAAAAATTAACTAATAAATTCTCAAATATCTACTATAAACTAAACTAAAAAGAAAATGAGGTGAGAAAAAAAAAACTTACTTATGAATTTGAGATGAGATAAATGGTTGATTCAAAAGAGTTTTAGATTGAAGAGCTTCAATGAGTAAAGAGAAGAGAGTCCTCTCTAGATCTAAATTTTGTTTTTGGGAATATGATTTTTTTGTTGTGACTTTTAAAATTTATGAATGCATTTATATATATTCATATATGTAGAAAGTACAAAGAAACACAACTTTAACCAAGGAGATAAAAGTACTAGGATCCAACTAGTTTGAACACGTTTTTACCCAACTTTTACTATTGGTATGGAGTTGGTATGGAGCTTTTATAGAGTAAACTGAAATAATCGGACCAATAGTATAATTTACACAGTCTGCAGTTTTTTTTCTTAATTCCAGACTAGTATGGAGTTGTATAGTATGGAGAAGTGCATACTAGTTTGGAATGGTGAATGGCGTACTAACTGCGGACTGGTCCGAGTTTGGTCTTGTCCGAAGCGTACTGTACAACCATTCACAACCTTAGTGTTTTTAGTGTTATCTCAGCTCAATCAGAAAAGTAGAACATGATGAAATTATATTATATAGACTATATGATATGGATACTTCAGAATCCGAAGTCAAACAAAAATAGAAGATCCTACATTATATATTATCCGCCAACGTAACTTAGCTAATGTTTTTTGTCGTTAGTGAAAAATAATTCTATTGGTTGATTAATTGGGTGATTCTCCTCTTTAAAGGAAAACCATCCAAATTGCTCTTTTAGTGTTTCACTTTATGTGTCGGGTTACTTTCTTAACTATTCGAAATCGATATGTCATTTAGATTCGATTCCATGTTATTACCTTTTTTTTTTCAGTTCCAAGTCGCATCTTTTAAACTTTCTAATGATTCGTCGTGTCTCCTCCACGAGTTTTCCATTCCCAACATTTTCTCGCTTTATTTCCCCTCAATTTTCATAACAATATTACTATTATGCATGACCAAAAGCTTGGCCCTTCTTCTCCTATCAATATTCTGAAATGAAGTTGGCGTTGGATAACATCTAATCAGATTGGAGAATGTTGATAAGTGAACATCAAGGTGCTGCAAACAGAAGAGCTTCTCTCATAGTTCAAAGTTCGTGCTTCTAGGGATTCTCGTGTTCAAAATCCTATATGGCGATGGGTTACCGGTTTGGTTGCATGAGTTCTTTGAATCTGAGAGAGTTTTGTCCTCTGCTGTTTAGTGCTCCCTTAGATTGTATCTCCCTTGACTTTTTGAAAGTCACATTTTTAATTTAATGGTTTGGTTCGAATAAGGTGTTGTGTTGTAAGTACGTGACCACAATTCATGTATATCAATATATAAAAAGTTCAGATGTTTTTAAAAAAAAAAACAAATGACATCAAATCTGAGTTATTCTAAATTTATCTGATACATAATTTTATTTATAGAAGTCTCACTAGTTTGTTTTCTTGAAATCCACATTTGGTTCAGAATTATTTTTATAAATAACAACAACATATTAATTTTACCTTGAGAACACATGATATATTATGTGTATATAAATTAACGCAAAATAAAAATTATACGAAACGAAGAAACTTTTACATTATTCACATTTCCCCAAATGAAATATATATTAAAATTAGCCACCAAATTTGTATCTTTTGTTTGTTTTCCTCCAACGTTCTTCTTCTTCAACTTCAACCTCATCATGGTTTTGTTTAATAAGTAGACTTGAACGGCTTGTAAACCTTA
>NC_025695.1:47653692-47688557 GCF_000633955.1 Camelina sativa | reverse complement strand
TCATCATGGTTTTGTTTAATAAGTAGACTTGAACGGCTTGTAAACCTTAAGGTCAAGCATTACTCCGGCGATGGAACCAACTCCTGCGACCAACGTGATCATCAAACAACCAGCGCTCAACATCTGCAAACAAACCCACTTCATACTCCATCTCTCAACCTTCCTTTGTTTTATATACATCTCCACCGGAAAATAAACCGTCAAAGGCCAAAACCCTAACGCTCCTAAAATACCGACGACGTCGTTGAAAAACGGCAAAAGCATCGATATCACGGTGGTCAAAACCACAAACCCGCTCCGGTAAACCGTTCTGAAAACGTTAACCTTGTACGGTGATTTCAAACCGGGGATTCGGATTTCATGTTCCTTGATTACCAAGTCATTGTTGGGAAACCTAGCCGCGGCTTGTTTTTCAATAAAGGCGAAAATGGGCTGAGCAAAGACTTGGTAAGCTCCTACGAGGTGGATTACAATGGCAACGTTGGCCACGTCGAGAAGCCAAAACGGATTGTAGAAACCAAAACCGGTTAAAAGGTTTCCCGGTGCTGCATCTCCAAAAGCGGCATAGCCCATACAACCACATAGCAAGTAAAACGTCGTTGTAACAGCGATGCTGATTTTTGTGGCGTTCTTCATCGTTTTTGATTCCGCTGGAGGAGATCTTATAGTGTCCTACTCGAAAACACCACCACCCCCACAAGATATGTCAATTTGTTTTGTAAAATCATTTAGAAACCGATAATAACACTCGTATACTATTTCACTTTATATTTTACCTGAATCTCGATAAGAACAACAGAGTATGAATAAGCAAAGGCGATGTCTCCAAGTGCTTGAAAGGTTCTCCATATCTTCTGTGTCTGAGTCACTGCCCCTATGCTAATCCCTGTGAGACTTCCCTTGACGACCCCATTTGCTGAAACCCATAAGAGTTAGTTAAAGTGTTGTTGATTCTTGAGAAAGAATCTTAAAGATTTTTCATTTATTTTTACCTGCGACTTGAATGATTCCGAGAGCTAAGCCGATTGCAGAGTATGTGAAGGACATGATCGCAGCGACAATGGACAGCCACCAAATCTGGTCAAAATCTTTGATCTGAGAGAGCAAGATCTCGGTAACACCAAACATGATCATGTATGGATTGCTCGACATGTGGCACGGGTTCTTCCCACCGCTCTCGTGGAAACAGTTGGACCTCTTGATCGCCCTACAAAGCTCACCAAGTTTTTAAGGCTTTTTGAATCATTATTTTTAGTTCCAAGAGAATGAGAAAAGAGACTCACATCATGCTTATAGATGCTGCGATTGTGTAACCTATCGTGACACCGAAGAGATTCAAATACTGAATCAGCCCACAGATCTTGAACCTAAACCCACCTGACAGGAACAGAGCATTTCAGAACACCCACGAAACAGAGCAAAAACAGAGCAACCAAAAGCATGCACGTAGGAAAACAGAGAGAATCGAATGTTGTAGATACCTAGGATTGATCGGACAGCATCCATGTAAGTATAGTTTCTCTTCCCGGAGACAGGATCTCCAGTTCTGTAGCAGTCGCTAAGAAGAGTAGAAGAGTAGTAAGTGACAAAAGAGAACAAAAACATCACAGCAGGACCTGCGATCCAACCGAGTTGACCAATGGCCCATGCAAGCGATAGAACACCAGATCCAATCACCGCCGTAATAATATGAGCACTGGCGGTCCAAACCGTCCCTGAACGTTTAAGCCTGCCATCGTCATCGAAACATTTGAAAGCTGGCCGTGGAGCTTCCATCTGCAGGTTTTGTAGGTAAGAAATCAAAGTTATATATCAGAGGTCTCACTAGTTTTGAAATACTGTTAGTTGACTAACGACTATTGGCGGTTATAGTTTTTTCTATATATACAAAAAAAGAAATAAACAAGTAGTTGTTATATATACTAGTACCTTCTCTTATGGAGATTATTAAGCTTTAAGACTAGGGCTATGCACAAAACTTAACCCACACAAAAAAAGCCTATGCAGAAAAAGAAAGAAATAAGGAGAGAGCAGTTGCTGCTGCATTTTTGATTGTTTTTGGTTCATCACCTTTTATAAGCCATCAAAAGTGGGGAATCTTTTTTTATTTCTTATAAATAATATCATATATACAGGTCAGATTTGTAAAATTCGGCCACATAAGCCATACACATTTATTTCATTGTTTATCTGATGTGGGATTTTAGAGTGGGTATTAATATTCACTCTTTGGCTAAACGTTCAATATATATTGTGAATATTTTTTTCAAATGCTTTTGTTTTCTCTATTCTTTCAAGATACGTAAAAAAAATATCAAATGCTTGTTTTACGCCTCCATACCTTTTGGATTCGATCTAATCACTCGTACTAAATAATAATGAACAAAATTCATTCTTAATTCAAATGCTTCCGAACCCTAGGCTATATATATTAGGACATCAGCTAAATTAGGTTTATGTTGTTTATCTATTATATAAGGAATATATTCCGCATTACCGCATTATAATTTTGATTTCACTACCAGTATCCATCGATTTCAAATTAGTATGGTCTGAAATATCTTCGAACATATATGCATAATGTATTGTAATTCATACGGTTCATGAAGGGAGGGCGATATATTTCCTATCTTCGAACATATATGCATAATGTATTAGAATGATTTGATAGAGGTCCAGAGTATTTATCATGGATTTTCGATCGGGATAATTTAGCTAATGATTTTTTTTTTTTTTTTGGTTTTGGAAGAACGATACGTAATTAAGGTAAAACTTAATTAATGTTACAAAAAGGAAAAAGTGTGTTTGATACTTGATTAATATGTACTGTTAGTTGTACGAGAGTTTAAGTTCCGATCGACAATAAAGAAAAGGTTATAAGTTGTCAATTGTTGATTTCGGCCACAAATATTCTTGGTTTAAATGAACAATATGTAAAGCTAAAAAAGCATGATATGATATATAGAGAAGAGAGAATCGAATTTTTTCATGCAAGTGCTATTAATTATCCACCATTGCTATTTTTTTAAAGAGTATCTTTGAATACTTTATAAAAATACTCCTTTTGAATTCCAAGATTCTTTTGTTTTCGTTTTTTTTCCTTATATTCACTAGATTATTTTCTTTTTAATTTCGAGATTCATGAACGGAACATTGTTTCGAGTATATCTTTTACCTACAAAGACTACAAGCGTTAGGTTAAGAAGTTACGTGACTCTTCTTATTATTACACGGAACTTTGGCATCTTATTTCACCTACACGGATCTAACATTATTTAATACCGACATATGTACTTTAGATTACATACTTGAGTTTCTAAAACAGTAAACAGCAACAAGTTAAATGTTTAAAAGTGTTGTCTGAAAAATCAGATCTATCCCACAGAATCTGATCTGATTGATTTTTAATATGCATGACTCTAAAAAGCGTGCGAATCTTCTCTTCTCATTAGTAAAACCTAAAACGTAATCTTAGATTTTCAATGGGTTGATTAGGTAAAAAGTAAAGGATTTGAAAATAATTAGGCAGCAATTAAAGATAACATTATTTGCAAGTGTAGATAGAGATATTTTGAGCAAAATGGTTATAGTTGGCTAGACCGGTCTGACTAGAAATCAATTTCTTTCGACATAACCAGAATTTTATGGATTATGAATGATCCACGCATTCTGAAATTATCAAAATCTAAACTCTTTTTTTTTTCTTTATATCAAAGATAACCAACAATCCGAGTGACTTCGATCGAAACTGTTAGCTCTTACAAACTATTTAAGTCTAATATTCCGAAAGTATATTTAAAGAAGTGTGCAATTCCGTCCCCGGAAAACTGGATACTCGACCACTCTAACCGCCAAGAGCGAGAGTGGTTCAATCACAGAATCTTTACGGTCCAGTCTTGGTCCACTCGAACACCCGGTTTGCGGATGGTCAGCACCTTTGTACCCGAGGAAGCTACAAGCCCGCCCATTCGCAGTGGTCCCATCTCAATCTCTGCCTTCTGATTCAACGGTTCGACAAGTGCAGATTTCGGACCCGAGCTGTGTCCCAAGAGGATTATTCTGTCGATCACGCATTGGGAAGAGAGACGAGCTTGTGGAGGAGCTAAGTTTGTTGATGTGAGAACACCATTCGAGAACACGAAGCGGCGATGGATGTAAGCGCCTCGCCTGAATTCAAAGCTTTTGCCGTCGTCGATGTAGAGTTCACCAGCTGCTTCTTGAGAACTGTTCAACGCTACTACCTGAAGGATTTTAGATGTTAGATCACATAGTTTTATCATATGGATTCATCTTTCAGTACCGAGCGATTTACTTTGTTCATTGTGCTGATAGCATATGATATAACATTGTGATACGTACCAAAGTGTAAGGATCATTGTCCATTTGAGAAGAACTTCGCCGAAACCGGTCCTTCCTTGGGATGATAGTTCCTGCCTTTTGAAACGCAGGAATGCTTTCTTCTGGAGCGTCCATCTTGTGCGTCTTGCCTCCAACGTAAGTCTTACCGTTTCTCAGGTCAAACCATGAAACTTTTCCAGGCAAATACACGGAAGCATGTGTTGTTCCCTGATTTTGCATAAATGACGACAAGAAGGGATGTGGCAGGTTTGATTATTTCTCTGGAGATGATAATTAAGTATAGAGACACCAAGGCAAAGATAGAATTCAATAGGAAGTTGTACTCAAGCGCTCAAGTACCTTAGTGTAAACTCCTTGAACCAGTAGACCATCACCAACCATGAAAGCTTCGTCGTTGCTAAAAGTAGCTTCATCTTGCGGGAATTCCATCCATAATGGGCGTACAACGGGAACACCCGTAAGGTTTGCTTCTCTGAACAATGTGTAGAAGTATGGGAGCAGCATGTAACGAGTGTGTATGGCATCTCTCATGAGTTCTGTGTTCCGTTCACTGAAACAAGATAACATTAATTTGATTCGAATGAGAAAGTGCAAAATTAATGAGCCAGCAAATCAAAGGCAGAGAAACCTATAGACAACCATTGAAATGCGTACTTGATGTAATTAATGGGATAATTATTGATAAAATCAACTGACTAGACACTAGAGTGCAACACCAGGTTCTAATATCTGCTATCTTATTCACTTGGCAGTTCAGTTTCATGACCCCTGCTTAATATAGTAATATCCTCTGTCTGTTTGTCATCCATCAAACAAATATTCATAGACCAGACCTGGAGCTATTGTACTTAAATAATACGTCTTCACAAGGAAAACATAAGTACTGTATCACATCTTACCCAAACAACCAAGGCTCTCGTCTTTTGGTGTCATGATGAGCATGGCCCCTGAAAAATGGATAGTAAGCACCCACTTGGTACCACCTAACTAATAGTTCTGGTTCAGGATTTCCAAAGAACCCACCAATATCAGCTCCTGCAAAAGAAAAGAAAGCTTCCATTAGATTTGAGAATAAAAGAACTTTAGCAGAATTTGAACACAAAAATTTCTTGTACCCGAGAATGATATTCCAGTAAGACCAAGAGTTAATGTCATTGGAATGGAAACTCTAAGGTGTTCCCATTCGGCTGTGTTATCCCCAGTCCATATTGCTCCGTATCTTTGAGTGCCAGGAAAGATTGCCCTTGACAATACAAAAGGCCTATCCTTTCCTTCTCCACGCATAACAAGTCCATCGGAAGTCGCCATGTGAAAGTAATATCCATAAGCATTATGAACTTCCCTGTGTTCAACACCACCAACATGTAATGCATCTCTTGGCATAGTAACCTAATCAAAACAAAAATTCAGTCAGTATTCATCCCAATGATACTATTTACATAAATAGATGTTAAATGTGGGGAAAAAAGGAATGTTCTCTACATAAACCAACATAGGTTAAAATAAGCAATCATAGCTTACACTCCACTATTCAAGAAGTCAGAGATGAAGATTCGATGTTAAAAAACAGATAAACACACAATGAATCTTAAAATACTAGCTTTGGTAGTGAAATATTTGATAAATGGTGTCAGATCATGTAAGATAAGTGATCTATAAATAAAATACCCAACCAGAGTTCAAATTTATCCATAATTGCACTATAGACAAACTAAGGACCAACCAGACAGAAAGTTATACCTCAGGACCATTGAATACAGAAGGCTCATTCATGTCATTCCAGATGTATAATGAAGGAGTTGAACCAGCATAATTCTTATACGAGAATCTTCCACCCCACCATTCTCTAATCTCTGGACTCAACATATCAATGTAAGATGATGAACCAGGCCAGCACCAACCATCAAAGTCTTTTCCAGATGAATCCTTAACATAGTGTCCCATCTGAGTAGCCTCCTTATGTAGGAAGTATGAGTCATCCCTCTTGATATGAGGATCCACAATGGTCACCATCTTCCTACCCTTCGCAGCCAACTTCTTTTGCATCTCCTCTGGATGAGGAAACAAGACACTATCCCATGTAAAGTATCTCTTCCCATCTGTATGCTCGATGTCAAGCCAGAGAACATCATAAGGAATATCATGCTCATCGAATTTCGAGTCCACCTGTGCCACATCCTCCTCATCTTTGTAGTTCCACCTACATTGGTGATAACCAGTGGCAAACAACTGGGGCATGGCTGAAGTACCTGTCACACTTGCATACTGCTTTACAACATCCTTTGGCTCAGGCCCAACGAAAAAGAAAGTATCCACGATCCCTGCCTCACTCATCCATAATGTGTCGATCCTACTCTGACCGGAAGGCAAAGAAATACCACTCTCTGCATCCCATCCATTAGCCAACACATCAATCTGCATTTCCGCAGCATTCAACCAGAAAAATCCACAAGTTTTACCAGATTTCCCATGTGAAACCATGAACGGAATCGAGCCGTAAAGCCCAAATGGTGAATCATGATCGTATTCAAAAACATCGAGATTAAACAGCCTATATGGTTCAGATTCCTCAACTCCAGGACCCTTGGTAGGCTTCAAGGCGAAGCTAGTAGCGTGTTCAGGGATCCCATAAACGAAACTGGAATCATAAAACGAAACATCAAAGCTAATAGATTGAGGACCAAATGGTCTAGAGTCTGTATGAGTCCTAAATTTCTCTTCCCAGTTATCTCCTTCAGTTTTCTTCCCCAACTGCTCAAAATCAAACAATCCATGAGAATTCAACGACACGACGCGACGACGATCACCTGATTTCTCGCGCACATACACTTCAAACGGATCGTGCCGCACCACCGCCTCGTAGCCGTCGGATACATAGACAACTGAAGACGGACTAGTGTCTCCGGAGATCGTCTCCGTGGCTACTTTCTGAAGCCAGATCTTCTTCTCCTCGAACTCAGACACTACCACATCAGGAACTCTGANAAGCCCAAATGGTGAATCATGATCGTATTCAAAAACATCGAGATTAAACAGCCTATATGGTTCAGATTCCTCAACTCCAGGACCCTTGGTAGGCTTCAAGGCGAAGCTAGTAGCGTGTTCAGGGATCCCATAAACGAAACTGGAATCATAAAACGAAACATCAAAGCTAATAGATTGAGGACCAAATGGTCTAGAGTCTGTATGAGTCCTAAATTTCTCTTCCCAGTTATCTCCTTCAGTTTTCTTCCCCAACTGCTCAAAATCAAACAATCCATGAGAATTCAACGACACGACGCGACGACGATCACCTGATTTCTCGCGCACATACACTTCAAACGGATCGTGCCGCACCACCGCCTCGTAGCCGTCGGATACATAGACAACTGAAGACGGACTAGTGTCTCCGGAGATCGTCTCCGTGGCTACTTTCTGAAGCCAGATCTTCTTCTCCTCGAACTCAGACACTACCACATCAGGAACTCTGAACCTCTTCTTCGGCGGGTTCAGCGAATGGTCCTCATCGACTCTGAATCGCACGATCCCATCCCTATAAACCGAGAGAGACAGAACCAACGGCTTGATCTGATCACCATCTTCTTGATTAGGGGTTTTTTTCGGTACTAGCTTCGCTACGAGATCTCCATCGGTGATGGAAACATCGCCGACGGTTAGGGAACACGCGCCGGGAGTACGGGATCGAGCGCGTTTACAGAACGGGGTTTGGTCGCAGCTGCGAAACTCCTCCTTCTTCCATGAAAGTGCTGTTTGCGAGCAGAAGCAAATGAGTGATATTACAAAGAGAAGAGATCTCATTTTGGTTCCTCGTTCATGGAAAATCCTTAGATTGAGGAAGTGAGAATCACAAAACTCTGAGGAAGATGATCTTTCCGGGTCGGATCCGAATACCCGACCATATTATCAATATTAAGGCCCTTAGGGCCCAAACGCGGCCCAAATTCCGGGTATGTAAATGTTTCTAGATCTGTCTTCTTATAGCAAAACCCTAATTTTGGAAAATTGGAATTGTGAAAGAGAAGACGATGCCGGAGAAGACGATTATAACGTCGGAGAGTTCAAATTCGTCTCCGTTGAACCCTTCGTCTTCGCGGATTATATGCCATGTATGTAATAAGCAGTTCTCGCAGTACACTTGTCCCCGATGCAACTTCCGCTACTGTTCCCTTCCTTGTTACAAATCTCACAGCGTCCAGTGTACTGAATCATTCATGAGAGAGAATGTAAACGATGAGTTGAAGCAAGTTCGATCTGATGATCAAACCAAAACGAAGATGCTCGAGATTTTGAAAAGGTTTCACGAAGAAGAAGAAGATGGGGGAATTGATAGCATCACGGATGACGATGATGAAGGTTCAATCTTACAGGAGGAGATTATGCAGAGGATTATGAACGGAGATGAAGTCAGTCTTGATGATTTGAGCTTAGAAGAGAGAAAAGGGTTCCAAAGAGCTTTAGCGTCTGGAGAATTAAGCAAAATGATTGAACCATGGGATCCTTGGTGGTTACGTGCTTCAGCTCGAACGATCTCTCTTGGACGCGGAGGTACACAACTCGTTCAGTGTGTTGAAGAAGAAGAGGAGGAAGAGGTTAGAGTTGTGAGTGAGATCCCGAGAGGGCCTGATACACCTTTGATTTCAGTAAGCAAGCTTAGCGCAACGAATCCATCTCCTCTTTTACCAATCCATTTGATTGACATTGTATACAGTTATTGCTTTACTCTCCGTATCTACAATGGAGAGTGGCAATCCGATTCGTTAGGTTCAGCTACAATGGTCTTGAGTGTTTCATCTGTTTTGGGTCAGAACGCACAACCTGAGACCATCAAGGAAGTGCTGTCCTTTTGCTTGGAACAGACTTGCTCTTCGGCTTATAAAAACCTTGGTGGCGGTCTCAAGTTCGGATTGAACCTGGTCGATGATGTGATTTGTTTGCTTTCTCTTGGCTCTGGAGCTATTGTATGCCTGCTCTGCGATCTCCAGAGGCTTATTCATGGTGCAATACGTGAAGTAAAATCATCTTCAGGTCGTGATCTGAAGAAGAGACTAAAGCTTGCAGAGAGGAAAGTGTTCTTCATGATGTGTTGGGTCAATGAGCAGAGTTCTGAAGTATGGCAAGCTTTGGAGTCATCCGTAAGGGCGGAGAAGAACTCGGTGGTTGAGCTAAATGGGGTTCCGAAAATGAAGAAAACAGATCAGTTCCGAAAAGGCGGTGGCGTGGTGATTGAGGAGATAGAATGAGAGTTCTAATGTTTTATAGTTATAGCTTGATAATGTAAGGTTTGTTAACAAATGAATGAATGTCTTGTGGTGTTGCTCCTAATTGATAATGTAAGGTTTGCATATGAATCCCAAATATTCATGATCCCTACCTGGAACATGATACCTTAGCCAAAAAACCATGATCAAATTTGAGAACATCCAGTTAGGCATGAATTTGCCTCTGTAATCGGGTGTTCTTTCTAGCAATGCCAATATCTTTCAATCTCTTAACCGTTTAACCATGCCATGCTTTTCCCCATACTGACCCGTATCAAGCCCAACCGGCTCACTCCCGTACTGAACATATCCTAAGATATTTAGGTCAGTAGTCAACTCACCTCCATGGTTTAAGCACAGTTTGCGTTATTGGTTTTCATACAAATTACTATTACGCGTTGCAAACAGATAGCTAGCATTTAGCGAAGATTAATATACATATATTGATCCCACTCGTTTTAGTCCCTAGAGTTGTAGACATATAACATGATTAAACTTACAAGGAAATAGCGATTGATAAATTGATTGCAACAGACCAGATGCATACAGGAAGTGTCTGTCTACTTCGCTTCTTGTTCATAAGCAATTTCAAAACTCATGTGTTCTGGTTCCCCATCCATGGTTTTCCTTACGATAGTTTTGTAATCAACAGCGACACCACTTGAAGAAACACCTCTATACTTGTAACTTATGTAGAATATTGCATTCTCTGCGTGGAGCTTCTCACGAGCCTCAGTCATGTAATCTTCTTTAGTTTCTACAACTACCTTGTTGATCTCCAAGGGAGGGGAAGCCTCCAATAACTGGAGTCGTCACATTGGCCAGTGTAAGAGGAAACAGATAACAAGTCTGGCAGAGAATGATTGCAAATTTCAAGTGACTTACAGGATATATTGCATTATAGAATGCGATTTCAATGAATAGATGCAGCCAGTCATTATCATGCAGCTCTGATTCCTGCACCTGTGATCGATGATGCACAAACAAACAAAAAGCATTTATCTACATTTAACTGGCATCAACAAGATTAAAACTCCACTCTCTGGACATATATCTTACCACGTAATACTTTTTGTTGTCACTGGAAAAGGCCTCATCATCAGACAACCATTTGGGCATTTCACCTGTGTAGAATTGATCTACAGCATCCTCATACCGGTCCCAATATTCATTCACACGCTTGTTACCTTTTAAAAAGTGATCTCTAGAAACTGTTAGTCCTCTAAAGAAAGAAAGACAGTGATATAATTGAGAAGATGCGGTAAATAAAAATCTTTACGTACATGTGGGTCTGCAGGCCAAGATCCTCCACGTATATCCAGCAGCATGACTGAACACAGTCTGAAAAGAGGAGAAGACAGAGTCGCAGGTTGGATCCATGGCCTCAAAAGTTATGTAGAACTAAGATCCTACGTCGTAAGCAGTCCACATAGAATTATACTTTTCCCAACGCACAAACTTAAAGTTTGTTCCCTGACAACCCAAAATCAAAACAAAAACTCTCATAAAAAAGGAAATTAGAGGAATATTTAAGGCAGGGTTCTTCTTACAAGACATAAGGAGAGGGATCGGAGAGTTACCTTTTGAAAGTTGTAGCAGTAGAGTGCAAACCTACAGTAAAGGGTGAGATGATAATCATAGTCACCAACATCAGGCTTCCTTATTCTAAAAGCAGAGCCTCCATAATCAAAACCCTTGGAAAGTCAAAATCAAAATCAGAACCAAAAAAAAAACCCTGGAAAATCAAAACCATCCCTGATGGAGTGATGGTGAAGTAAAGTAGTATCCATGAGACGGGAACGAAAGCTAAGAGATCAAAATCAATTACACAAACAATCATGAGGGAAGAGGATTTACATACATAGGCCAGATGGGAATATTTCTTACTCCAAGCCCTTAACTTTTTCTCTTTTTTCCTTTCCGTTGCTGCTCTTGAAATTTCAAGCTTCCCGAATTCACTTACGCGTAGGACCTCCATATCTAAGTAAAAGCCCTAAATCTCTCAGATGTATTAATCAAGTTATATTACAATACTATGGTTTTAACACATATATATATATAATATATATATGGTATGTCTTTATTATAAGAGAGATATGACCTAATTGATGGAAAAGTGAAAACTGTGTTAAGTTAATCAGTGGAAATTTCTTTGTTTATTGTTTTCTGAGTTGTAACAAAGAAATACAAACAAACAAAAAAATTATCTTCCTTTGATAGCTTATGATTCCCACCCACATCTTCAACTTTGCAACTAACGTTTTGCATCATCTTTTAACTTCTTCTTGCGTAGCTTATTGCACCGCCGAAACTTTCCTTCTCGATAACTTTATCTTCATAGGATTGCCCCCTTTCTCCTCAAAGATCACCAGCTCATTCCCGGAAGCCTTAAACCATGATCTTGGTACATGATACCTACGCCAAAAAAGAAAAAAGAAAAAAAAAACCAAGATGATGTAATGAACAAAGAGAGATGTAATGAAGAAAAACACAAAGATGATGACAACTCTTACCATCTCTGAGATGGCTCACCACATCCAGTTAAGCATTTATCCGGCATGAATTTGCCTCTGTAATCGCATTCTTTAACGCATTCGTCATTCGGGGTGTTCTTTCTAGCAATCCTGGGCCAATATCTACCAATCTCTTCTCCGTTTAACCATGCCATGCCTTTCCCCATACTGATCATATCAAGCCCAACTGGCTCACTCCCAGAAGGTTGGTCTATGACAACCTACACAAAAGATCAGATCTTTAGAGAGGAAGACAGAACTTTATCTTCTACGATCTTGGTTCTTGTCCAAGAAGTTACATTACCTTATACCAAGTCAAAGGCTGTTTCTTAGGAGGTTTTGTAGTCACCGTCCATTTCACTGCCCCGGAGTTGCCTGGCTTGGACAGTTCTAGATGCTCTCCTTGTACGCCGAGCTGCAAGATTTCATGGGAATGGTGTTGAGAGACTCATTGAAAAGAGAGAATCACTTGGAGCACATGACAGGTTTCTAGGCAGAGGATTATATATAACCTTGTAGGACCATTTGCTATTTGTCAAATTCAATGTGCCCTTGTTGAAACCTTTGATTGAGACACTTGTAAGCCCAGCTCCAACCCATTCGTAAAAGGATCCTGCATTCTGTAGCAGAGGAAGTCAAGGAATGTCTGAGTTCGGATGATGGAGCAAAACTGCAATGATTACATGGAACAGCATAATTCGAAATTTTGTGTTCATAGAATTACCGAAAGACCAACGGTCATGCTAAGCAAATCAATATTATTATCGCCCGCTTTGAGAGAAACTGATTTCTTGAGTTTAAAAGGCACATGAGTCCCATTCCCTGTCGCAGTTCCTAGAAACCAGTAGTCACATTTACGCACAATCAATTAGAAAACCAAGTTCAAGAAATAACAAAATGGCTGCGAGTGTTAGAAAGTAAGTACCTAGGTACTCTTTGTTGATGAAAACATGAAGAGTATGCCCCTTTGATTCTATAAACAGAACCGGGCGGTTACCCTTGCTCAGGAACTCTTCATTTTCACTGACTTTTATACTGCAGCAGATTGAATACATTTGCTTCAGGTTCTGTCTCGACGAATTCAAATAATTTAAAGTGATAGTATTCAGGTACTGACCTTGTTGTGTACCAAAGATAGTCAGTTGTGTCCTTTGTGGTGTTGATGTGGTCAACGAGTTCATTTTTCACAAAATCTGCTTCTCCCCAGATACCCGGTTTCTCCGAGAACACTTCCCATTTAAGACCTGATGAAGATTTCAAATCTTCAGGTGACATTTCAACCTTGGAGGACTTTGAAGTTACCTGTTGCAAAATGTAAATTCAGCCTTTTGCTAAGTTGTGTTTTCGTATTATGTCATTGTCCAAACCAGTTATTGTTGTTACCTTTGCTGTGTTGAAAACCTCGTTCTTGCAGTCAGGTAGAATGCTAACTGACCAAGCAGGCAAGTGGTATGACGTGTTTCGAAACATCACCGTCTTGTCACTTTTATCATCCAAGTTTGACAGAAACGCAGCACAATTTCCCGAAGAGTCTGTGTACACATCAGCCTGAAAATCGAAAACAAATCATCAGAAAGAACATTCTGACAGAAAAAGAAGTCTTTCGCGGGGGTTTAAAAACAGAAAGTGCACCTCGAGTGAATGGCCTAATGTAATATTTTGATGCTCGCCACTGATCAGCAAGTTTTCAGAGAGCATTATAGCTTTGTGAAGATTTTTAAGGTGTCCCCATTTTGGTAATCTTGGCAATCCTGATAAAGGAACAGCACATAAACATTATTTGTAACCATTGAAGATTTATCTCATTACATAGTGATATTCTTTGTTACAAACTCACCATACTCATCGATCGGAGCTTCATAGTCATAGCTCGTAGTGATAAAAGGTCCTCCTGAAGTACGTCCAAAATTCGTTCCTCCGTGATACTACACCAAATTGCAGACAAAACATACAAGCAAAATCCATTTAGATTACAAACAGAGCTTACTAACTTCCTTGTATTGAATAAATTAAGAAATATTACCATGTAGTAGTTGTGAACACTTCCACCTTTCCCGAAAAAACGAGCAACAGAGTAAGCTACATCCTCTGCTGGTCTGTGAGGGTCTCTGCCTCCAAATGTTTTAAACCTAGAAGAAAAGAAAAATTCTTTTCAGACCGCGAAAAACAGATTCACTTGCTAATGAACAAGAAGCTCCAAAGACTCCAACTTTGTAAGAAACAGAATTCAAAGAAATGTTAGCAGAACCAGAGATCAAACTACTTACCATCCAGGCCAGTTCTCAGTCCAAATCTTGGGTTTATCTGGTGTATTAGGTGTGAATTGGTCACAGTAAAAGCCATTGCAGGTACTAATCTGCACAAGGAAATAAGAAAAATCCATCATAACCTGGCACAAGTTGAGAAATTTTTCACTTAGAAACCATCAGCTAACCTAACGTTACAAGAAACTATGCAATGAATCAAAAAGATGAAGGTATGTATAGATCTTGTGGTTTCAGATTCGATAAAGACTTACCACAGTCGAAGGAGCATCCCATTGCTGGCACATCATCCATGGAACACCAATGTTCTGTGAGACAGCCATAGAAGCAGACCACTGAGCATACCTTTTCCCTCCTTTTCCGTAATCTTTCTCATAATACCCGTACTCGTTTTCCACCTAATGAAATCACAATATTAAGAACAACATTCTAAAAAGGTAACAAAACAATGCTGAAATTGTTGTATATGTTGTCATTTGTCTTGCCTGAGACAAGATTATTGGACCGCCTTGTGGTGCGAAAAGCTTCTCTTTTTTCAACACGTTCACTATATAAGTCGTGAAACTCTCCATGTAATGCTGAAACGAAAAATTCACAGAGCAAAGAACTTTAAGTAACAGAGAAAAGAAAGACAAAAAAAAAAACAATTTACGAAATATTATCCTTTCTAACCTTCCAGGGCTCATTATCCGCCCTGAAGACTGTTCCTGGAACGTAATGCAGCCAAACCGGGACTCCCCTATAACCCCACAAGATTCAATTACAAAAACTTCAAAAGAGGGGACACTAAATGATAAAGGAGTGATTTGTATAGAGAGGGCATCACCCATAATTCCACTCGGCTGCAACAAAAGGACCAATTCGTAGAATCATGTGCATTCCAGCTTCCTGAACAATCTTGATGAACTTCACTAGATTATACCGACCACCAAAATAATACTACAAACCAACAACAACAAAATAATTATTGATGGACTCTAAACTCAACAAACATCTGACAGAGTAATAACTGAAAAGGTAATACCAACCTTTCCAGGAGATGGCTCATGGCCATTCCAAAACACATAAGACTCGATTGCGTTGCAGCCTCCTTCTTTTGCTGTTTGAACAAGCGATGGCCACATCTGCAATAGAACCAATTTAATCCTCCAGCAGATTCCAAAATCGAAACAATTTTTTTCCCAAATTAACCAGATTCACACCCAATGTCGTCTGTAAGAGACTGATTCTAGAATCTCCCTCTGAGATTTTTTTCAACTAACATGTGAGCAAAGATCAGAAATCCAAAAAAGCTTCGAACTTTAACATTCACTAAGCGGATATATCAAAGACAGGAGAAGAAAAAAAAAAAGGAAGAAGAAGAAGTCACTACTAACAGCTGGAACGCTTCTGGGATAGTGAATGGCGGCGGAGATAATGAGCTGACGGCGATTGCCGATGGAGAGAGAACGGTGGTCGTAGGTTACATTGGCCGACTCGATAGCTCTCAACGACAAGAGAAACACCATAGCCACTAGAATCGCGGAAGAAGCAATGCTTCCAGTAACCCGCTTCATATTTCTTTAGATCTTCTTCGTTTTTGGCTTGAGAGTGTGTCTTCTCTCAAAGTGACTAAAACCCTCTCTTTTCTCAATTAGGAGGGAAACACAAAGATTTATCCTTTAAGGGCATCCATAAATATATTTTCTTGGTTTCTGTGGGAGTGTACAAGAGAGAGAGTGTGTGACCAAATCACACTCTTCAGTGTTGTGGATTTATCATTATTTTTTATTTCTTTTATAATCAGATTGTTCTCTTATTTTTTTAGTATAAGCTTTTCTTTTTTGCTATTAGTATAACATAGTACTATACATTTATACTTGGTACTAGAGTCTAGAGCCTAGAGGTACATCATGTATGCAGGTGAAGCTAATTTTGTTGGTAATTAATACTTACTCCGTTTCAAAATATAAAATATTTTAAAGAAGTTTTTTGTTTTATAATATAATATAGGATGTTTTCAAGTTTCTATACAACTTTTAGATTACTTTAGTATTTTATACTCCCTCCGTTTCAAAATATAAAATGTTTTAACTAAAGCACGCAGATTAATAAGTCTCTACTTTTAACAAGTACAACCAATCAGAAACAATACTGCATAATATAAAATATTAAACTAATCTAAAAGTTGTATAGAAAATTGAAAACATCCTATATTATAAAACAAAAACTTCTCTAAAACATCTTATATTTTGAAACGGAAGGAATATTATGCAGTATTGTTTCTGATTGGTTGAACTTGTTAAAAGTAAAAACTTCTTAATCTGTGTGCTTTAGTTAAAATATCCTATATTTTGAAACGGAGGGAGTACTATATAATTAAATTCTGCCTAAGACACATTCCCTAATCTTTTGAAATGTAGTCTTTTTTATTCGCTAGTCGATACCGTATAATTCACATATGATATAGGTCGTCTTGATATAAACGTATAGTTTTGAGTTTTTTTTGTTTCAATAATAAAAATAACAAATACACACATACACACAAACAAAAGATAATTGAGAAACACGATGTGATGATCTATATGGCGTTGCGCATCATCATGGACCATGGTTCATTTAGATTAGCGAAGAAGTAAAGCCAACTTCAAGCAAGAAAAAGACAATAGAGAAAGTGAAGTCTTTTACTTTTTTATAACCAAATCTGACTTTCCTACTAAAAGATCTAAACCCTTTCTCCATCCTTTCGCCACGTAAAATTAAAGATCGTCACCGTCGAAAGACAAAGACAATAAGCTTTACGCATATGCATCTATGATCGAGAACATCAAAACATTGTTTTTTTTTCTTTTTCTTTTAATCATTTACAATTTTTATATTTGGTTATTTGATTTGTAAGGCAGATGTATTACGTTATCATCAAAGGAAACACATCACATGCACATAACAAACCAAAATTAAATGAAGCAAGATTTGATAATTTGATACGGCAGATATTTTTTTTTAATCGATAGAGATTTTCATAAAAACGCTGCACTCCACGTTTTCTGGTACATTCGTGTCTCCACGTTACTTTTCTTTTATCTCTATCTTAACCAACCAACCAATTTTCTTGTGTTTTTGATACTGTAAAATATTCTTCTCTCTGGTTCTAATTATTACCACTACAGTTCCTGCCTAATCAAATTAATAAGGAAAAATCTTCTTCTTTTTCCAAAGAGATATGTTAACCTTTTTTTTTCTGGTCAAAACATATGTTCTTTTTATTGTTTGGAGTTAGATCGCAGTTAAAAATTTAAAATGGGTCGTCTTTTTTTTCTTTTTTCCCTAACCCCAAACAAATAAATACTACAATTGCCGAAAGGGTTGAAATCTTAAATTTTACAGGCCCCACAGTTACCGAAGTACTCTGCTTCTTCTAGTTAAACCACCAAACTTGTGGAGCGTGAATAACACTTTCTCGTGGACGCTCGTGTTTTACAACGTTCGGTGGCTTTCAACATTTAAACAGCGCGTGAACGTTTGTTGAGAATTTTGGTGTCGGTGAAGGGACAACTTCTAGATTCGCCGAACCAACAAAGTCTCAGGCTCTCTAGGCTGGACCTTTGTGCATACTTGGGATACGACCGTGATCGGTGGATCGGATGTCTTTTTTTCTTTTTTCTTTTTCATCTCCACAAAAATGTAACCTAATTTTAGCTTGGAAGTTGTCACCATAGTTTATCTTCTATGGATAAGTATTTACTTAATTTGAAACGAAACTGATAGTTGATTCTTTCGAATATTTGAATCTTTTCAGTTTCAGTAGTTTCAAAAGCCGTCTATCAGTTTTGGCCCCAAAAAATGATTAAAAAGACAACTAACGTAAGGTTTAAGACATAAAGAAGGTAAATATTGGACCAGAATATGTAAGATATGGTATGAGCATTGTGGAAGACGTACTGTCTAACTATCAGGTATAAGAAATTTGTGAAACTGATGTTGATATATTCTGATAAATAATATATTCTTTTTTAAAAATACACCTAGATTAAAAACCCTGTATATTAATTTGGTACGGCCTGTGTATTCAACTAGATTTATATCAATGATACAACTATAAACGTGTGAAAATGTCATATCAACATGTATACACAACTTGTATATTGAATCACCCAATAAATATTATTGTTCACTGTGGTTTGATACCAAAGAACATTGAAAAGAATATTTAGGATAGTTGAGACTGAGCTCGGTTCGAACCAGTAACCGATATTGTATTCAAAGATATTCCAAGAGGATCACCACCTTCCTCTTCCAAAACCATCAATAAATTTCCAGATGGTTTCAAAAACTCCCGTGGGATATGATATCTGCATTAACCAAATCCAAGTCCAGATCAAACAACAAACAACAACAAAAAGTAAAGTTCAGTCAAACATAATCAAATATAATTTTGTGTTTCCAGATCAGTGATGCTTACATAGATTGAGAAGGACGTCCAGCAGGAGTGAGAAATGAGACCCAATAACGACCAATGCTTACACCATTCACCCACATTTCTCCTTTACCCATACTCGACATGTTTAGTCCCACTGGACCATCTCCACTCGGCCCATCAAACATCGTCTACATATGCACATTTTTTCACATTTGTCACCTATATATATACATATTTATAAATTGCATAATAATCTTTTCTACAAATATATATAGGCATACCTTGTACCAAGCGAGAGGGTGATTATTAATGAGTCCAGCATTATTCATACTCCACTTCACTCTGTTTAAATTCTTCCATTGATATAGCCTAACTTTTTCTCCAAGCAAACCCACCTTCACAACACATACATATTAGGTTATTTATTAACACAATCTCCAATCAGTTCATGACTCATAGAATGAAGGCTTATTAATGTATTACCGAGTAACCCCATTGAGATCTACTCAAATCGATGGTTTTTGTCCCGCCACAGCTAATTTGTACTTTGGTTAGTCCATAAGATTTCCTCTCCATGTAAGCTCCAGAGTCCTTTTATTCATAGGATTGAGTAAGAAGTGTTATGATTATATACTGCTCATTTGTGTGTTACAAGAAAAGAATAAACCAGGCTCTGGTTTAAGCAAACGGCTTACCGGTAGACCAACCATGCCGCTGAGAATCGATATACTGTTTTGTCCATTGGTTAAGCTAACCGGAACTTGGACTTTAACTACCCTTATGTCTCTGCTTCCATGTCCAGATCCTACAACAGCAAACTTCTACATAATATGTTCATATATATGGATATTGAACATTTGAGTAATCAAGCTATAGTACTAGAGAGTCCAATATGTATATCTTGCGAACTAATAAGTACAATGGACAGTCAAAATTAACACCGAACGCAAATTTTGTAATCCATTTCTCTTCCCAAGTTACTTTTAATTAATACTTATGTACCTGCTAGTGCACTGTTGACGAAAACGTGAACAACATGTCCTGATGATTCAATGTAGATAGACGGGTTTGTGCAGGGTGAATCCGGCTTAAAGCTTACATCGGAAGAGCCAAACTTGCGTTAGTAAAGATAAATAAACATTAGAATTATAATGAATATATCTTATATCTTACCTTGTAGTGTACCAAAGATAATCAGTTTTGTCCTTAGTCAAATTAGTGTGTTCCAACAAAGCATTTGTCTTCAAAGCTGTGCCTGGGAATGCTGGGATTGTTTCTCTAAACACTTCCCATTTGTCCGGAACGTTGAATAGTTGAACCGGCGTTGTAAATCTCACATTCTTAGGCACATTCACCTTTTATTCATTAAGCGGTTTATATACTTTAATAAGTTGGTAATTACTACTAGGATGATTTGAAAGTTTGCAAAGAAGAATAAAAAGATAAGACTTACTTTAGCTGTTTGGTAAATTAGGTTTTTGCAGTTCTGAAGAATACCAATTGACTTGGGACTCAAGCTATACGCATTGTTTCTGAATTGTACTTGACTGACTTTAGCCGCGTCGTTGTTCACGAGAAACGCAACGCATCCACTTCTCGCATCTTCAAAGACATAAGCCTGTTGCAATGGTCCTAGGGAGAGAATCGTTTGCTTCCCTTGAAGCAGAGGATTTGCAGAGGCTTTTATCGCAGCATGAAGTTCCTTCAAATGACCATACTTAGGCTGTCTTAAAAGACCTGAAAGACACGAAACAATATCAGAATCAAATTATCGGGTTCTTTTGAGCATAAAACATGTTTAAGAGCTTTAGAACAAACCGTATTCGTCGAGAGGAGCTTGATCGTAGTATCCTGTAACGAAATATGAAGATGAAGTCCTTCCAAAGTTTGTTCCACCATGGTACTGTATTGAAACATGATTGTGAGTTCTTGATCTTATCATATTGCGATTATTTAATAAAGATCTTATTTAATTTAATTACCATGTAATAGTTGACGTAGCTTCCGTTTTTGGCGATGAAAAGAGCGGCATGGAAAGCAATATCCTCAGCAGATCTAATATAAGGCTCTGCTCCATAAACCTGAAAGCTTTTTTTTTTTTCATCACACAAAAAGATAATAGTTAACTTTTTGCACAAGGAAACAAATCAAAATAGACAATTTAGGTAAGACCCTTACAAGGATGTCCAGTCCTCAGTCCACATTTTCGGCTTATTGGGTGAGTTTGGTCCTGGAAACGTCTCGCCGCATGTCATTCCGTTGCATGTATTGATCTACAAGTTTTAAAAAATATCCATCTTTAAGAAATAAGAAACAGTGATCTTAGATAAATTAAGTAAGCGGTATATATGGTGCGAACCACAGGATCAGGAGCATCAGGCTGCTTGCACATTATCCATGGGACTCCAGTCTTAAGCCCGACCGCCATTTGTCCTGCCCACTTGACGTACGCTTCTCCTTTCTCATGAAAAGCCGCCTCCACGTTTTTGTACTCGTTCTCGATCTATACGATTAAAAAACCACAAAGAACCCAACATATTCACATCATAACAAGCTAACCAGGTCCGGTTTGATTTGAGTTCACAAACGTTAGCAGTATTTCAAAACCCCGGAATCGTAATTTCTTATCGATGGCCAAATCAAATCCACAAGGACGTCTGATTTTAACCAACCCGGTTAAAATATTAGTTTACAGAAAATCAATTTATTCCCTCCTACCTAATATTCAATTAATTATAATCTAATCACCGACTAATCAACCATGGTAATTGATTGATTAGACACGATACCTTCCTTGAAAGATTGATTAGTGGCCTACTGAATTCATTATTAGATTGCAATTTTACTTGGTAAAGTGTCTCAATTGACCAGGCTCAAAATCACTGGTTTTGAAGTCATGATTGGGGTTGTATTTCTAAACATTGGTCGGTTAATGTAACTAACTAATCTTATTGGTTTGGTTGGGTTTGATTTGATTTGATGAAATTGAACCAGATGAAGAAAGTTACCTGGGAAAGAATAATTGGACCACCCTGAGAAGCATATAAGCCCTCAGATTTCATCAAATTCACGATCTTAGTGGTGAACTTTTGCATGTGGAACTTGAAGGGCTCGTTGTCGGTTCGATATACCATACTGGGTACATCTCGTAACCAAAATGGCAATCCCCTAGAGAACCAAACCGGTAATTAGTCATATACGTTGACTATACCATAAAATATTGAAAAGACCAATAATAATTGTCAGTTGATTAGTAGTACCCGTAGTTCCACTCGGCTTCGATGAAGGGTCCAATACGTAGACAGACATAGAGACCTTGCGATCTTATCTCTTTAATAAACTTCACCAAATCGTTTCTTCCGCTAAAATCATACTGCAAATATTCATTTAATCCCCCAAAAAATGATATGTTATAATTTCGTAACCATATACTATAGAAAAAGAAAATGAAAATTTGTATTGAGAAAAAACAAAAAATGAAACTGACCTGACCGAGCTTAGGCTCATGGAGGTTCCAGAAAACGTACGTCTGGATCACATCGATGCCTCCTTCCTTTGTCTTTTTTATCAGAGATGGCCACATCTGCACAAGAAAATACAAAATTTACATTTTTATTTATTAAAATGCGTTATTCATATAATTTTTTTTTCTTCATATAATTGAATGATAATGCGTTTTGTAATGATAATAAGAATTAGCTGTTTTGGGATCTCATTGATTAGAGATTTTTAATGTAACGAGATTTGTTCACGTGATTGTGTTAAAGTTGTCAAAGACCAAATATAGTAACTAGTACTAAGAGCATGTACAACGGTGGTTGTTAAAGGATTTTTAAGAGATGCTTAAGCTTAAAAATAAATCAAAAAGCATTATAAATGTTGGCATCGATACTAAGTTAAGCATTTTTATGATTGTTAAAGATCATATATGTGTTAGTATGTGATTGGTTCCTCAAATTAACAAAAGAAACAAAAAACGCTCTCTTTTTTTCTTTAGAGCCGATTTCAAAATCGCTGAGAAATTCTTCTGAAGTCTGAGATATGCGATATCTAGTTCCTCAAACTCAAACACCAAATCGAAAATTATTGAAATCTCTGAGTTTGGTTCAAGGACGCTCCAATGTTTTCCCATGGGTACACATATCTCTGATTTGAAGTGTAGATCTTTGATATCGTCTGAATTGAGAATAGATATTAGAAAAATTAGAGTTTTTTGATTTGGGAAGTGATTAGTAAAATTAGGGTTCTTTCAATTGGGTATTGATGTTAGGAAAATTAGTGTTTACCGTTGTTAGCAGCTTGAGAATTTGATGAGTTGATGGTTCAATGATTTAGCTTTGATGTGTGTCTTCTTAATTATAGTTTTGAAATTTAGCTTTGATGTGTTGTGTCTTACCGCTTTCTATGCTGGCAAGCGTTTACTTAAAGTAAGATCATGAGATAGATTCTCTTTTCATTTTCTATTTTCCATTATTGTTGCTATGAGTCGGAGTGTTTCTTGAAATTTATGAAAGGCGGGTCTTCCTCCTCCTGGTGTGCTTCCCTCGTAAGTCATGTGGATGTAGACAAAACTGGTAGAGATATCAGTTTTCTTGCTCTTAACTTCTATAAGAAACTAAACTTATGTTATAGTGATCTTTTTCCTGCAGCTTGCTTTCACAGGATACGACTGATACGGGCAAAGTTATACTTGGTTTGGCTGCTAACAGCAATCTCAAACCGGTAACTCTGGAACTTGGTGGGAAATCACCGTTCATTGTATTCGAAGATGCTGATATCGATAAAGCTGTAGAGCTTTATACTATAAGACATACCTTGAGCTTTGCACACTTTGCCCTCTTCGTTAAACTGTTTTTGTTTTTTTCAATAGTAGAATATAGTATATACACCTTGAGCTTAGCTGACTCAAAATTGCTAATAGTTCTTGAGATAATGTTGAGTAATGTTTTGTAGGAGCAATGTTGATGTGCGGGATCTCAGACATATTTTCATGAGAAAGTGTATGATGAGGTTGTTGAGAAATCAAAGCCACACACATTGAAATGTGTGGTCGGTGATCCTTTCAAAAAAGGCATTGAATAGAACATGGTCCTCAGGTAACACATACACATTCCGTATAGTGTCGAACGCAATGCTACTCTTGAATGTGGTGATGGCGGTCAAATTGGAGACAAAGGTTACAAAAGTTATTAATCTATTTTGTATTTTATGTTTAATATGTTTTAATGTCATGTATTTTAAAAACTTTATGGAATGCAATAGTTTTTTGAAAATTTTAAGAACCCAAAATTAGGATGTACCATTGGAAGCATACAATTTTATAGTTCCTTAAAAAAGTTTTTGACTTAACTATTTTCAAATTTATAATTATAATAAACCTAAATATCTTTTTTGATACCCACCGTTGAACATGCTCTAAGACACATAAATACATAATCACTGATCATCCTCACATGTAATTTAATTAAAATATTTTTATTTGGCTTAGTTTCAATTGTTTTGTTTTTTTTGACATTTTGACTTTTTATTTGATACTAGTATAATTCACTTAATTATTCGTTTTTAATTTTATTTTATCGAAACCATGAGAAGAGCATTAAATGAAGCACATACGACGGATCTGTGTCTAGTTATTAGTTTTAGATCAGAAAAATGAATGAATACGTTTTTATTAATTGATGTATTTTGATTTAATAGTAGTGTTTAATTAAATGATTAAGGAATCGGTAACTTTATAGGCGTGTTAAGGAAGTAGACATCTCTGACAAAATTAGAAAGAAAACATAAAAAGAACCAAAAACTGTGTCGTTTTGAGACCCGTGACTGTTTTCTATCATCGGTAGAGTCAAGGGAGTCAAAGATGTTTGTGTTTGAATGATATCTCTGTCTTAATCTTGAAAGTGAAGTTATAACAAAATCTTGTGAACCAAAAAAATATAACCTATTTAAAAATTAATATTTGACAGATCAATTCCGTTTTCATTACGTAATGCATGTCTTTTTCGTTTTGGATAATATATATTTCTTTCATTTTCATAAAATTAGAAAATTTAAATAATGCAATTATTGATGTAAACAAAAAATTATGCCATTATGAATTAACAATTTTTAAAAACGAAATAGCGACGTGTAAGATGTAAGAAATAATAACATTAATAAAAAAATTGGTGTTTAAATGCTCAAATAAATCAAAATTTTGAAGGAAGTTAACAAAACATGAAATCATGAATGTGTGTGTGCTAATCAGTGTTCAAGAAAGCGGTCTAGGCGGCCGTCTAGGCGCCATCTAGGCGCTAGGCGCTCAGCAGACGCCTAGATGACCGCCTAACCCGCTTAAAATTACATACATTTTATTTTAATATTTATTTTTGATTTTTAAATTACATATAATTAAATTATTATGTTTTATATCTATATACGTAATTATAAACATTTATATGGTTAATATAACTTAAATAAATGTATTTTTCTTACCGTTGTTTATATTTTTTTATTTTTATAACATATATTTTAATATAATTATATATATATAATGTTTTATGTTGTAAACGCCTAAACCGCCTAAAAACCGTCTAGGCCCCGACTAAGCGTTCTAGGCGCTAGGCGTTGGGTCACCGCCCAGATTCCGCCTAGCGCTTTCTTGAACACTGNTTTGAAGGAAGTTAACAAAACATGAAATCATGAATGTGTGTGTGCTAATCAGTGTTCAAGAAAGCGGTCTAGGCGGCCGTCTAGGCGCCATCTAGGCGCTAGGCGCTCAGCAGACGCCTAGATGACCGCCTAACCCGCTTAAAATTACATACATTTTATTTTAATATTTATTTTTGATTTTTAAATTACACATAATTAAATTATTATGTTTTATATCTATATACGTAATTATAAACATTTATGTTGTTAATATAACTTAAATAAATGTATTTTTCTTACCGTTGTTTATATTTTTTTATTTTTATAACATATATTTTAATATAATTATATATATATAATGTTTTATGTTGTAAACGCCTAAACCGCCTAAAAACCGTCTAGGCCCCGACTAAGCGTTCTAGGCGTTAGGCGTTGGGTCACCGCCCAGATACCGCCTAGCGTTTTCTTGAACACTGGTGCTAATAGAATATCAAACGTTGTGAACTTGTGATTAGTTAATAAAACCGATCCTTGCTAACAAAATTAGTCTATCACTTTAATAAAGAAAATAAACCAATATATATATCCAAAAAAAGATAGACACTTCTTAATTTTTAAGAAAGAAAGAAGTTTGTAATGTAGTGAAAATAAGAGTTTCTCACGCAATAAAAAGTACATGACAAAAAAGTGAAACCAAATTCTCATTAATTTAAAGAAACTCGTGAAAACAGAATTCGGTTAAAAAGTTAGTAATATACAAAAAAGCCACGATTTCATATCTTTATATGGTTATGGTTTGAGATATTATCAACAAAACACTGGTTTCATATATATCCAAAATTAAACTACGGTTTGTGTCACATATGTATATAGTTTTCTTTTGATAGAGGAGTTTTGTCATATTACATCAATAGATGATGATGATATGACACCCCTACAAAGGTTATGGTCCAACCATATTTGCCTAAAATGTTTTTTTTTTGGGTTAAAGGTTTGCCAGAATTGTTCATTAGACAAACATCACATTAACTAATCACATGTATCTAGTTAATGTATTGATGGAAACATTTACCTCGGGTGTGCTGCGAGGATAGTGAATGGAACCAGAGAAGAGAAGTTTCCTCTGTCCATCGATAATCAAAGACCGTCCATCGTACGTTACTCCTTTCGTCGCCGTAGCACCGCCGGAGAATACAAGAATCGTACCCAGAAGAATCAAACACAACCCCAAGCCTCGACCCAACTCCATCTTCCTCTCTCTTACTGATGATAGTAATGTTCGAATATGTTTGTGTGTGTGTGTGATATATATACACACATCAAGCATGTGGGTGTACCTATTGGTGCATTATATAAAAGCCAAGAGAGATTTATGATTTGAATACAAGTGTGACTTAAATATGAAGGCGTTGATTTGAGATGTGGAAGCTAGCTTTTTAATAAATATACACGAATCGATTTGACTTTTGCAATAATAATTGGGAAAAGATTGGATCCTCTGTTGAGGTGTTTATATAAGCCTGTAAAATGGCATCATGCCTTTTCGCCTTTGTCTTGCGATTCTACGAACTTACTCATTTACTAAAATGCCCTTTCTATATTGGAGTTTTAGCTATATATATGAACTTACACTATAAGTTAAAAAAAAGGGGATCATCAACTTATTTTGGATAAAGTGAATGAATAATGTTGAATCTAATTGGATGCTAAAATGAGTAAGTTGAATTCAATTTTTTCTCAAATCTATATTTTGTTTTACAGTACAAGATTTAATTTCCAAAATATCATATTTTACCTTTTTTTTTTCAAAAAAAAATATGTTAAATAACACACTACTAGAAAAGAAAATAATTGTTAAAGAAAAAAATTACCTATTCGAATTGAAATTCTCTGAAAGTTAAATTAAAATTTAGAAAAAAGTCGAAACAAAGGTAATGATTGAGGTTTAGACTAAAGCGTATACGACATTGAAATTTGGAACTTGGAAGACAAGACTTGGACCCAAGAGCACAGCCTTCACGTTAAGATAAAATGGGTCTTCTATTGGCTTGTAAGATACATATCGCTACGGCTCATATGGGCTTTTAAGTCTTGATGCATTACCTTCTTTTTTTATGTTTTTTTCTTTTCTAGTTCATAAATATCTCTCTAAACTTTTGTTTTTTTTGTTAACATATACGGTCTATGCTAAATAAAAATTGAAGTTAAGCTTCTAAAGCTGTCACATAAAATTTAAAACAATCAATATGGATTAATTATCTCATTAATTAATATTTTTGAAAATATAGTAATTTTTTATATATTAAATAAAAATAGAATCTATAAGTTTTTTAAACTGTCCACATAAGATTTAAAACAATAAATAAGATTAACCATTTCACTAATTAACATTTTTGAAATATAGTAGTTTTTAATATTATTAAGATTTTTTAGGAAAAGGAAACAGTAAAATCTAAGAAATAAAATATATATATATACAACATTCCACATCTAACTAAATAAAAGTAGAACCTATAAGCTCCTAAAACTGTTCACATAAGATTTAAAACAACCAACATAGATTAGCCATCTCAATAATTAACATTTTTGAAAATATTAAAATTTTCTATATTAAATAAAAGTAGAAGTTATAAGCTCCTTAAGATGTCCACATAAGATTTTAAACGACGAATAGGGATTAGCCATCTCACTAATTAATATTTTTGAAAATATAGTAGTTTTCTATATTATTTAGATTTTTTAGGAAAAAAAACCCGTAAAATCTATACTAAATAAAAGTAGAAGCTATAAACTCCTTAAGTTGTCCACATAAGATTTAAAATAACCATATAAATTAGCCATCTCATTAATTAATATTTTTGAAAATATAGTAGTTTTCTTTATTAAATAAAAGTAGAAGCTGATAGCCTTAAGCTGTCCACATAAGATTTAAAACAATAAACAGGGATTAGCCAGCTCACTAATTAATATTTTTGAAAATATTATAATTAAAATCCATTAAAAATTTAAAAGTTTAAATATTATTAAATATTATATATTTATTTTTTAATATCTTGAAAATATCTTACTTATCTCCATTTGTGCTTTATAACTCTTATGAGCTATAAAACATGTTTTTGTAAATGACTTTATAGATGATTTGATATTATTTCAATATTTTTGAAAATATGGTAGTTTTCTATATTAAATAAAAGTAGAAGTTATAGCTCCTTAAGCTGTCCACATAAGATTTAAAACAATAAACAGGGATTAGCCAGCTCACTAATTAATATTTTTTGAAAATATTATAATTAAACTCTATTAAAAAATTAAAAGTTTATATATTATTAAATATTAAATATTTATTTTTAATATCTTGAATATATCTTACTTATCTCCATTCCATTTGTGCTTTATAACTCTTATGAGCTGTAAAACATGTTTTTGTGAATGACTTTATAGATGATTTGATATTATTTCAGTAAAAAAAATATTTATGGGTAGGGAAAAACGATTGACATCACAAGACATTGATTTGATGTTGTTTGAGTTAATATTTGGAGTTTAAAGAAGAAGAATCGACCACAAGAACAAATGTTTTATAGCTACACATGGGTTCATATTACTTTCTTTGCAAGTAATTTGTAATTCTATAGTATTAAAGATTTTAGTTTGAAAAGTTTCAATGCGTGTTGATCTAAAACCGAGTAAGTATACAGTGAAAATACCAATAATTGGGTGCATGTGGTGACTATGCTGGTTTTTATGAATTACACAAATTTTACGAGAAAAGAGGTAATGATTTTGGTTTTTATGGGTTAACAAGTTGTATAGTAGTCTAAAAAAAAGTTTTGAATGATTATTCAGTGAAATAACGTGAGAAAACTTACGAGCAAGAAGAAGAAGAAAAGTATAACGAAGAATCGGATGGTAAAAGTAGTGATGACAATTATCATGAAAATTTAACAATGAAAATGACTAAAAAAAAATTGGAAGAGAAAATAATGAAAAAAAAACATGAAAACACAGGTGGTGACGATCAATAAAAATGAGAACATAAAATTAATTCATGATTCTAAAAATGTTTCCTTTGTTTAGACGTCAAGTTAAATTTATGATTTTTTTTAATAAGATATGGTTTTTTTAACATAAATGATTTTTAATTTTTTAAAAAATTGTTTATCTAAACTAAAATTTATGTCTAAAAAATAGTTTATAGTTTTTTAATAATATAATATTTCATAATTGTCATCCATCATATATAATTTTCGCTAAAATACATTAAATGAATTTTGTTTGATTCTAATCCCTAACGTCTCTCAAAAATTTTAACAACCGTTAGCACGAACATATGTCGGTATCTGTAAATTTTGAATTGGACTCCATTTGCCAACATCTTGAAGCATTACCTTTTTTTTTGTTTTTTTTTCTAGTTCATAAATATCTCTCTACACTTTTGTTTTTTGTTAACATATACAATTTTTTAAAAAAACATATATAATATATATATGCATAAAATATCTTTGTATCTGCACCTTTTAAAATATTCAAGAAAACCACATAAATATTAGCATGAATATTTTCGTATCTTACATGATTTTTGGTAAACATTATTATTTCTTCCATTGAAATTAAACAGTTTTTCTTATAAAATATTTAAAAAAATGTGGAAGGAATTGTCAAATGTTGGTCCACGAGACGGTCGATTATCGCATCTTTCAGCTTTTTTTTTTTTTTACTACATAAGCCGTCGTGCGACTAAGATGACGTCATCAATTATCAGTGACGTACTCAATTACTTGAAGGAGACGAATAAAAAAAATCATCTGTGGATAAGCTCACAGTAATTTTACTGATAGTCCACTCACAACAAGTCAGAGTTTCACGAATTAGCCAGAGGCCCAGAGAACAAGCTGCGGCTACACCGAGAAACACCAGATCACAACCACAAAAAAAAAGGTTCGTGCAAGATGACGGAAGCAATGACATCACCATACTCTCTGTATGTCGATCAACCAATATATAAAAACCACGTGTACATCTCAGCTGGCTGCGCGGTCAACGTTGAAAAAACAAAACGGCTCGGGGGTAATATCAACACGTGTCTAAAGGAAGACTACACACGTGTGGTTGGTTCATGAACCTCTCTCTCTCTCTCTCTTCTCAGCTTTATAAAAGCTCCATAGACCTTTGCTCTCTTCTCCTCGATTTCAATCTTCGAGATAAAACATCCGATCAAAGGTTTATAATAATAAAAAAAAAATGAGGGCGGAGTTGAATTTACCGGCGGGATTCCGATTTCATCCGACGGATGAAGAGCTAGTTAAGTTCTATCTTTGCCGGAGATGTGCATCGGAGCCGATTAACGTTCCGGTAATAGCAGAGATTGATCTTTACAAATTCAATCCATGGGAGCTTCCAGGTTAATCTCAAATCCACACCAACGAGAATTTGAGATTTTTTGATCTCTGTGTGGTTTTTGAATTTTTATTTTGTTGATTTTGCAGAAATGGCGTTGTACGGTGAGAAAGAGTGGTACTTCTTCTCACATAGAGACCGGAAATACCCAAACGGTTCGAGACCAAACCGAGCAGCTGGAACCGGTTATTGGAAAGCTACAGGAGCTGATAAACCGATCGGTAAACCGAAGACGTTAGGGATTAAGAAAGCACTCGTCTTCTACGCCGGGAAAGCTCCTAAAGGGATTAAAACGAATTGGATTATGCATGAGTATCGTCTCGCTAATGTTGATCGATCTGCTTCTTCTACTACCAACAAAAAGAACAACAACTTGCGAGTACGCTTTTTTTTTTTATATTCCTTTTGGGATTGATGATGATGATGATTGATTTATTGATGTTGAATTTGTATTTGCAGCTTGATGATTGGGTTTTATGTCGGATTTACAATAAGAAGGGAACAATGGAGAAGTATTTGCCGGCGGATGAGAAACCGACGGCGATGATGATGACTACGTCGGACTCGAGGTGTTCAAGTCACGTGATTTCACCGGACGTCACGTGTTCCGATCACTGGGAAGTTCAGAGCGAGCCCAAGTGGTTTGAGTTCGATGATGCGTTTGATGATAAGTCCATGTTTGGTGGTGGTGGCGGCGGCGGCTCCATCGAGTTGTTGCAGAATGACGCTTTTGTCCCTCAGTTTCCGTATAGCTCCGATTTCGCCGCTCCGTTTCAGGACGACTCGCCGGAGCAAAAACCGTTCTTGAATTGGATGAGTTTTGCTCCTCCTCAGGGCTGAGTTATGAATTCTAGATAAAAAAAATTGAAGCTTTTTTCGGAGTAATCGACGACCACCGCGCCGTGTCGGATCCCTGACCCGGAAAACCAAATCGGGTCATACAATTACGGAATCGGGTTGTTGGATTTCAGAGACTTATAACCAACTTAACAGATTCTGGGGCTCTCATCAGCAAGTTTCGATTTTTTGTTGGTTTAGTTTCTGTTATTTTGTTCAACTGTCTAAAGTAGGTACAGAGGAACTGTAAAAGTCATTGTAACCATTATGAATCATATATATAAATATATATATATTCATCGTGTTCAATGAAGCATGAGCTTGTTTTTCTTATATATGAAGCAATGTACATTTTTTAACTCCAAGAGAAGTACACAGACTTACGCATGGAGAGGCAGAGAGTAGAAGAAGAAGATAATGATGATGATGAATTCAAGGGCTACTGTGAGAAGCATTCGAACGAGAAGCCCAAATACCAAACACAAGAAACCAGAAGATGAATAGGATTGCCCAGTAGCGTGCAGGACCATACCTGATTCTAGTGAGCACAACCTGTTTTCAATGTTTTGTTTGTGTGTTTTGGATTAGTATGACGTAGGAATTACAATTCTATCAGATTGAAGAACATTAATTACTCAAAGAGATTTTACTTACAAATCTGAAGAAGATGACTATTGTTAAAGCACAGAGACCACCAAGAAGGATGTGAAGTCCGCTCCTAGCAGTTTTCTGCGTCAATAACAAAATTAATGTACCGTTAACCAGTAAACACTACCAGTCAGAGAGAGACACACGTTTAGATAGATTGCATACCTTTCCAACACGAGGGGCAATGAGCCAGACCAAAGTAACAGTGAGTAACCCTGTAGCAAGTAGAATCCCGGTACCTTCCACAGCCCATTTAGTTGCACGGCTTTCCATAGGCAAGATATCAAAGTTGACAACACCTAAAGGTTGTTCGGGCATAACCTGAGAAGCTGCAACAGAACTATTGTTGTTGTTGTTGTTGTTCAGGGAATGGGGACCAAACCATGATGATATCTCACTAAGTCGTTGCCTTCGACTGGTAGCAACTTCATCTGAATCTATGGTTGAATCTGTACTCACAGGTAACACAAGGTCTGGTGCCGTGTAATCTCTCAAGGCAATGAACACTTTGTTGAAATCCGCAGTCTTTATATTCTCTGCAGGATGTCCGCAGATTTCACACACGGTGGATCCATGGTTGAGAAACCATTTGAGTGCACAAGCATAGTGTACCAAACCAAGTTCGTTTTTGCAGGAACATCCAAGCTCAAGCAGTGCATCCTGATGCTGCTGGATTCCCATTTCTATATCATTTGTGCAAATGAAAACTTCCCCATCAGGACTTGTTATTTCGACGAAGCCTGATTCCACTCCGTTGCTTTTGACGACAGAATTCTTCAGCTCAGCTTCTGTAGCTTTGCTGACATCATCAGCGGTTTCTTCTGCATTGCTTTTACGAGCTTCTGGAACCGGAGGTGTAATCCCTAGAAACCCTAACGCAGCATCTCCTCGTCTGTCAGATTCTGCAGAATGGCATACACGACAAGCTGGTAAACCCGAGTCACTGTCTGTACTGTAACGCGCCTCAGCGGCTGGTTCTTCGTTCTTGACGGGTGGACAATCGTGATCATTGACTCCACAATTTGTTGTCTCCAACTGATTCTCTTTACCCATCAAACCCGAAAAAAGAAAAATTCTGTTTCTTCACAAGACCAAAAAAAATCACTCGTTCAACTTATAGACACTAGAAAGGTCTTCCCATTTAGACAAGAAAACTCAAGATCCAATAAAACAAAGGGCCTCACTAAATCTAGTATTGTACTCTAATATCACGTTGAAAGTGAAACAATCTGTAAGACAACAACAAGAGAGAGATGGTCTACTTTGCATTCTTTCAAACGAGCTCCTGCAGCAGCGAAAACATAAATAAAAAATATGTCATAAACATAAAACATCAGATTCTCAACATGAAAGTAGGAACAAGCTTACGGAACATATGACTTTAAACAAACAATATATATATATATATATATATATATATATATATATATAAATGAAACCAAAGCTTACATGTAAAAGGGACAATATATAAACTGAAGCAGCTAGATAGATACTGATATAGTGGTGGTCAAGTAAAATATAAGGCTTTTATAGTAGGAATGTGAAAAGAAAGCATCATATAAAATCAAATTAGATCATGGATCCACTCAACCTTTCGATGTCAGAAGAGTCAAAACATGCTGAGATCAAATCGAAAACAAAAAGAAAGTGAACAAAAGAAATGACAAAAATGATGTCTGAAAGCAATAACATCATCATGCTTCAGGTTGTAACTGAGCAGGAAAGATAGCACCAAAGCCAAACACAAGAAACCACTAGTAAGTTTATAAAATATACAAATATACATAAGCAGATTAAAGCAGCCATTACACTAATTTTTTAACCACAAGCAGATTTTAAGCAGCCACACCATAAACACTAATATTTAACCAGAAGCAGCATTGAGCAGCCCTCACTCCATATTTTTTAACCACAACAAAATTAGATTAAAGCAGCCATTATAATCTAAATTATTTTTAACAGAAGCAAAATTAAGCAACCATTAAATCAAATTTTTATTTATAAGCTCTCCACCAAATTCCCACCACTGATTTGAATGAACAGCAACTCAAACGAAAAAAGGACAAAAATTTTGTTCTCTCATGAACTCATGGGTCACCGACTAAAAACAGAGAAGAACAAAGTCACGAGATCAAGACTAAAAAGATCTGTAAAATGAGAGATCTCAAACAAGTGCGAATCTGAAGCAAGATTTGAACATTCTGGGTTAATAAAATTGTGGAAAAAGCAAAACAATTTTTATAAAAAACATTGAATCTAAAAAGGGTTTAGAAGAGTAAACAAACCTCAGACCAAAAAAAAATCTGGAGGAATTGAGAAAAGTTAAGAGACTTTTAGAAAACGCAATCTCTCTTCATTGTCTGGGTTGCTCGAATAATGGGAATTTAGGTATTGGGTGAATTTTATCTGAAAAAATATGCTCGTATGTATGAATGTATCTGATGAGAGCTTAAGCGTTGTTCAGATTCGAAAGGAGTTCTTGCCACTACACCAACCTTTCACATGGTGCGGAGAGCTGAGTGGTTTTTAGATTCTTTTTTTTTTTTTTTATTTTTTTTTT
>NC_025695.1:47635973-47652583 GCF_000633955.1 Camelina sativa | reverse complement strand
TGGTTTAGTTGATTTTGGGGGAAACAAATCTTGACTTCATGTAGAAGATATAGCCGTTTTTTTTTTAAATAGTTGAATAGTGAAAACTAAAATAATAAGCAAATTTTATTCTTCTTATTCAAATTGATTGTTGACGAAAAAAGAGTTCATATAATCTAGCAAGAATTAAAATTTGATTACTTTCCTAAAAATAACAGATCCAAGCATTTATACATTTTTATTCTGTAAATCAAAACCCCTGCTATCCGGATAATATTGTAAATTAAATGACATGTCTCTTTTTGGCTCTTATTTTTTCTTGTTATTATTATTATTATTTTTTTTTGCTCTGAAATTTAAAAACCATTTTGTTTCTTTCTGTAGATATTTTTTTTTGTTTTCTTTTTCTTTGAAAGAAAATGAGCTGTTTTATTTCTTCAATTTTCAGAATATAAGATATATGATAAATTACACTAAGTGCATTGCAATTGTACTAGCATTAACGCATCAGATCCTTGCGTATTTGTGTGTTAAAGGCTAATAACAGTAAGATGATGGATGCCTACCACCTATTCCTAAGATATTTGTAGTATTGCACCCAATTACACTATGTTAATTGCACTAGATAAGCCTGCCCAATATCTACGATAGTTAAATGGAAGGTTTTAGCAAATTTTGGCGAAAAAATACCATTGATTCCCCAAACACTTTATTCCGTGTTTGGTGTAACATGTTTTCAAAATTAGAACATGCTAATTCATAAATAGCAACCTTAAGTAATAATACGTTTTATAGTTAAAAAGTAAAATTTTCCTTTGACTGAGAAAGAGAAACAATGTGACAATGTAATGTAGGCCAAGGGTCTGCATTTTAGGCGGTGGGTCTAGAAATGCACGTACTTGAATCGAATGTAACACATGGAGCGTATTAATGTCAATAACAAAAATCTCAAATCAGAAAACGGAGATGGGTAAATTAAATTAAGCCTTTGTATTCTTTCGTCAGCGGCTTTTGTATTACCCTAAAACTAACCAGTGTATGTATATATAATCCAAGTTTTTTTTCTCTAGCTAACACATTTTGACGCCAATCTCAGTGGCTTTGGTATGGGCACACTCTATACAATTGACACTCTTCAGAAACACCAAAGGAAAAAAAAAAAACAAAAATTAAGGCTAAAAAGACAAAAAATCTCTTACCCGTGGCTGGCTTTCTAGTGGGTAAGACAAGATTATAAGTTAACTCTTCTTCTTGTTAGCAAAATTTGGTGAGAGGTTGATTTGTATTTTTTTTCTTTCTAGGAGAGATGGAGAGCCATTTGCTGTAGAAGTACTTTCTTTTGAGATGCATTTATAACTCCTTTGCATTCTGCATCGAGTAACACCTCATTCATTATGGCTGCAGCATGCCCTCGTGGTTCATCTGATGCTCTTCTTAGCATAAACACCTGCACACAAACCCAGCCCTTTAGATAATCCTCATCATCATTTCCAAAAGGAAAACAAGTGTTTATCCCTACTAGCTACTACTACATGAAAAAATGGTAATACCATTACAATTTGTGGTTTATGTTTTCAAAACAAGTTTTTCCTGTGTACAATCTTAACTCTGAAGGTTTTGCCATATGATTGTGAGAGCGGAAGGATATACCTGACCGTGGTGAGTTATCTCCAAGCAGCCAGGTTGCTGAATAAACGGTTCTCCATCTATTTGAACAGGGAAAGGACTAGAAACATGTATTCTTATGACTTTTCCCTGTGCTAACCTTCTAGCCTGAGACAGGCCAACCTGTAAGGGACAATCAAAACGTTAAAAAGTTATTGAATCAATTCAAATAACTATTTTAGCCTCACGTTGACTAGAAATTACTGGTAATACATTTGCGGGTTTGAAAAAGTATCAGAAATAAGAGTAGGAGCAACTCGAATTGAGACTAGACCTGTAGTTTGCCAAGGTGCCATGCTCCACGGACACATACCACTTCTAGCGTTTTGTCATGCATACACTGAATGGTAAAGTTATCATCGTGTTCATAATCATTTTGCCAAAGATCCACTCCGCCCATATAGCTTCCAATGTTTAGTACTATTAGACCCTCTGAATCCTGAAAGGAAAACAAAGTAGACACATCAGTTTCTAAAGGCAACAACAATAATGTTAGCCATTTTAATAGTCTATCCCAAAACGAAAAAATCAAAAGCCATCTCTCCTGCTCAATTTTTAGCTAATAAGTATATGCTTAACGAGTAGTGGTTGGGCCTTCGATTTAGCAAAGAACAAAAAGGCACATCATTGTGGAAAGTGATAAGACAAATCCTGTAAGGATACATCACACGAGAGAGGCAATGAAGGACTAATTCCATTTGAATAAGATACCTTGGGAATCTCAATGTCTTCTCCATCAACTTCAAGCCAAACTTGCCATGGTAGATCGGCACATGCTCGATCCATGATATCCCTCGCACCTTCTTTAGCATATCGTAATTTATTTACAAACTGCATAACAAACAAGATAAATATATTAGACATCTTTTATTGAAACAAGTTGCTTATCGGGTTAAGCCACATTTCCGACACCACAATAGCAGTACCTGACTACAAAACTTCTCAGGACTTTCTTGACGCATCATATGAAATTCATATGCAACTTTGGCGTCGCACCCGATACCTAAACAAAGGAAAGGTCAGCTATTTTTCATGATCCATGACAGGGACCAAAACATAGAATGCCTCAGTAATGTACCTAAGTAATTCATCATATACTTGTGGCCTTCTCTTGCTGGAAATTTTTCTGTGCCCTCTTCTGCAATTTTAACACTCCATCGATCCAACATTGTAACTGCAGCATGATCAATGTCTTGCAAAAACGTTCTTAGACTTCCTTGTCCATCAACTACTGAAATACCTCTTCCCCACTGCAAAACTCTAGATAGATCATTTCCTGTGCCCAAAGGAAGAATAGCAACAGGTGGAGGGGATTCGAAATTGCGCTTCTCGATGGCATCAAGAACCCAAGCAACTGTTCCATCACCCCCACATACCAAAACTCTGAAGTACTTCACTTTGCTATAT
The DNA here is from genome assembly GCF_000633955.1 of Camelina sativa. NCBI lineage: Eukaryota > Viridiplantae > Streptophyta > Magnoliopsida > Brassicales > Brassicaceae > Camelina > Camelina sativa. Next base: position 47,649,532 of record NC_025695.1, on the reverse strand, counting down.
AGGTCTAAACCAGCGTCTGGTCCTTGACAAGAGCCAAGTTCAAAGACCTGTAACTCACGAAGCAATGATCACTTACTGATATTATACCCAATATAATCAATATGTTCAAAAGTAAACAATCTTGTAAACGGTATTAACAACACAAGAAGATAAAATTGGAAGGCACTTTAAATATCAAAGCCATCACAAGCTACTGACATACTTTGTACAATATCTATAGTGGATTTCTGAAAGAAAAAGAAAAAAAAGCTTATTTGGTACCTGTACTGGATTCAATAGCATGTTAAGTCTCCTATGAAGAAAAGGACCGAGTTGACCTCCGCTTTTGGCATTAATAAAGACCAAAAGCGGTCTTGCATCTGGGGGCATATCAACCAAGGAAAACTTCTTCATCAGATTAAAAGCAGCAGGTTTATTTTGTTTGTGCCCACCTAAACCATTTTGCAATCCATTAGCATTAGACATGCCCGAGACTTTCTTTAAGCAATCTATGCTCCTATCTCTGCGTAGTTTCTTCACTACAATCCCATTAACTACAGTTTTCACTGGATTGCTGGCTGAATCCTCCAATAGCTTACCATTTAAAGGTTGGCCATTCCCATTTTTCCCTCTGTGGCGCTTTCTTCTCACCTGCCCTCGTATAGATGCCAACTCGTTTCTAATAGTACTCAGTACTCCATCGACACCATTTGCTTCATTGACTTTTACATGTACTGGAGAAAGGATAACCCTTCTGAGAGAGCCAAGATCACAAGCGTCACCAGATTCCTTGGACATAATCATGTGACACTTAACATGAATGAGGCGCTGGCACCAAAGACAGTGCCACATTGGGGAAGCTTCAATAAAAGGAATACCACACGGTTCATCACAATAGAAGCAAAAAGCAGTCATGTCAGCATTATCATCCATATTAACCCATCGCTCGGACCAATGATGTCGAACATGGTCAGATCCAGCCTGTGCAACACATTTGCAGTCTTTTGCAGCAGAGGCAGAGCAATAAAAATGAGCTGCAACACCGCAAACAGCACAACGGTGGACGGGGATAGTCAGAGCCGCCTTAGTAGAAACGTTCTGAGCAGGAACAAGGGAGTAGAGACAAACACAGCAAGTGGAAGGCTGAGGACCATAACCATAATCATCAGTCCATTGATGATGAGAAAGTGGAACTCTCAGTCTTTTCCAAACCTTCTTCTTCTCTCTAGCAGCAGCTTTAACCCAGTTTAACGAAGTGTTTTTTTGCCATTTGAGAAATGTGTAGATCACTGCTAAAAGCCCAAAAGATCCAGTTACAAGCCATCCGAATATGAAAGGACTGTCAGCACCAGAACTAATCAACCACTGAATCAGAGAGAACCCCACTTCCATCATTGCAAAATCTAATATGACATTCCTATTTTTTTTTTTTTTTTTAACTTATGAGCTTTTTTAGGCCTTCAAGAAACCTGCAAGAGATGACCACAACACAAAAACACCGATTAATTGAACGATTAGGAGAGATTTATATATTTTCTAAAGCTAAACATGAAACGCAATTCGTGCCAATTCAACTTTTGTTCTGTTCTTAATTTCACATTTGAACAGTCAAATCCAGAATTCGTCTATAAAAAAAACACCAAAATCTAAACGAGATCAAGCAATTAGGAGATGCACAGAACAGGTCATTATAGGAATCGAGATCGAAAAAACAACAAATCCCAGATCTGACGCGAGTCTTAACCAAAGAGTTTAAAAAATTCATAATCCGTACCAGGTGAGAATCGAAATCGAAATCGAATTGAAAAAACGAACGGAGATCAGGAAGGCGGATTGAAAAAAAAACCCTAGAATCTCTCCGAGAACCAGTAAATTATTTAATTCTCCAATTTTTTTTTGGGTTTTTTTTCTCCTCCTCAAGAGACAGCGAGAAAGAGAGAGAGAGAGAGAGAGAGAGAGAGAGGAGAAAAAGAGAAGGAAGAGAAAGAGAGAGAGAGAGAGAGAGAGAGAGAGAGGAAAACAACACAAACCACTTTTTATAACGAAAGGTGAAAAGCAAAAGGCGGGATTTGGGCCAAAACACGCAACAAAACGCGCCTTTCCTCGCTGCACCACTCTGCTGCAAGTTGCAAACACTACTTACTGCCCTCACGACGTGCGAGCCACGGGTTCGTCGGCGTTGGCTCCTCTCATGCCATTGTGCTTCTTTTGATTTTACCATTTTACCTTTTTAGTCAAATCTGGTGACGTCACTTGCATGTTAAACCAACCAATCGCATTACTTTGTTTTATGACTGTAACATATAAAAAAAAAAAAAAAAAGTCTAATCGCACACCACATGCATTATTAGATTGTTCACCAAGTCAAAATAATAATAAAAAAAATCATTTTGAAGTCAAAATATTAGTAATTTTTTAACATATTTTTTAGGTCTCATGTTTTGTTTTAGTGGGCTTATTGAATAATCATGGAGTTGGATCTTCTTTTCTTTAATGACTGACTTTTAATTAGATTTGGTTAGTTTTTGCTTTTGATAATATCTACTTTTAACAAACTTAATCATTTAGTAATATATTTGTGTTATTGAATTGATAAAATCATATTAGAAAAATAATAAAGTATCATAATGTTGAATTAGTATTAAGCTGCAAAAAAAGAAAGAAAAAATCAATGAGCACCATTATTGGCTATTGTTAATTAAATATATATTAAAAAATTTAGAAATTTTCCAGGCCAACTTTATTAATTAAAAAAAAAACTGATAATTAGACAATTTGTAGAAGTAATATACAATCGATATCTCCGAAGGAAAAAAAAAAGGAAAACCCTAGAGATTCAGATATAAGAAATCTCTCTCACAGTTACAGAACGCAATAGACAATATTCTCTCCTTTTTACCTTCGGCGTCAAGTTTTGTTGTTGCTTACGGAGAAAGCTATCATCATCAGTAAAGCCTTAACCCTATTTCTCAATCCTTTATAACCTTTTCAGTTTTTTTTTTCTTTTGTTAATCCATTGATTTTTTTCAAAAGAGAACGATGGAGAACGATGGAGAGAGACCGTACTCTGTTCTAACGAGAGAAGGAGTTGAAGAAAAGATGAAGAAACAGATCGATGATATCTCAGGAATCTTCTTGGTGACAAAGTCAGATGCGACCGTACTCCTCATGCGTCTCCGATGGGACTCGGTTCTTGTTTCAGATCGTTTGAGTGAAGACAAGGAGAAACTATTGACTGAATCAGGTTTGAAATCAGTTGTAGTTGATTCGAATCTAGATTCATCTAATGATGATGTTGTCTCTTGTGGGATTTGCTCTAAGATTGGTGGTGAGTTTTATGAGTTTTCTGGTGAGGGTAAAGTTGATGATGTTGATGTTGATTTGATCTCTACGCCCTTTTGTGCTCACAAGTTCTGCAAAACTTGCTGGAGCGAGTATCTCGAGAAGAACTTCTTCTCTTTGGAGGAAAACAAAACTGCGATCCCTTGTCCTCATCGAGATTGTCGGTCTGTAGTTGGACCGGACACAGTTGAGAAACTGACCTTACGTGATCAAGAGATGTACAAGAAGTATGTTCTGAGGTCTTACTGTGAGGAGAACCGGGAATTGAAGATCAAACAGTGTCCTGCACTGAATTGCGGTTTCGAGATTGAGTTTGATTGGACGAGATGACGAGCATAGCTTAAACGTGGTGTGTCTCTGTGGTCATGTCTTCTGTTGGAGATGCATGCTTGAGTCACACAGACCAGTGACCTGCAACAACGCTAATGACTGGTTGTCTAGAGACTTGAAGAACTTATTAGAAGATTCCTACATATCATCGAGCCTCTCCTGGGTAGTCAAGAACACGAAGACTTGCCCTCATTGCTTTCGGCATGTGCAGTTTGATAGTTTTGGATGGAGCAATTTCGTAACTTGTGCCTGCAGGTTAATTTCACCCTAATTTTTGCAATTCGCAGATAAGTTAGATTTCTCTCTATCTATAAGTATTTGATCATACTAATTTGTGTTTTTTTTTCTTTCTTGATTTTTAGTGGTCAATTCTGTTGGAGGTGTTTGGGGCCATCTGAAGGTCACGTATTTGGAAACTGTGTTGCTCCGAGTCTTGAGAGGATAGCAGCAAAACCAGTGAGTTCGTGTTTGGATCTCTGGGATGCGAGTCAGATTTCACTTGCGCTAGCTAAATCCGAGCTAGAAGCTTTCGAACCGACTGACTTGAAGGAGGAGCAAGACATTAAGGTGATAAGACAAGGACTCATGTTGATTGTTCAGTGCAGACAATTCCTTAAATGGATCTGTGTGTACGACTATCTCCACACAGATTGTGATATGGCCAAGAGAGAGTACCTGCGATTCCTGAAAGAACACGCGGCTACACTTGTCCAGAGTTTCTCAGAGACTATAAAGAAGGAAGCAGAAAGGGCCAAAACTCTTGGTTGCGAGAGGGTCAAGTTATCCACTGACATAAGCAACATTGGGAACTACTTTTACCATTTCGTCAACACTTTGCGAGATGGTTTGGTCGAGGTGAAGGCCAAGTCCTACGACAACTATGGTGGTCCTTATTGGTTGTGTGATCGCTGCACATATGGGAACTCTTGGTTCATCAAGAAGTGTATGATGTGCATTGATCCTATCCTGTGATCCGCCTGCAGCTGATATGTCCTGTGATGATACTGCATCTGATGTGTCCTGTGATGATCCTGCATCTAATGCGGACGAGCTAAGTGATTCGTCTCTTCATTAGGTTTCTGAAAGATAAACAAAAGATTTTAGGAGAGAGGAAGAACATTGCAATTTAAGTTCTTATGATTCTTTTTTGTCTTTCTTGCGTTCTGTTTTAGGAGGTTTTNATGTGTCCTGTGATCCGACTGAAGCTAATATGTCCTGTGATGATACTGCATCTGATGTGTCCTATGATGATCCTGCATTTAATGCAGACGAGCTAAGTGATTCGTCTCTTCATTAGGTTTCTGAAAGATTAACAAAAGATTTTAGGAGAGAGGAAGAACCTTGCAATTTAAGTTCTTATGATTCTTTTTTTTCTTTCTTTCGTTCTGTTTTAGGAGGTTTTTGTATTGGACTACCAAATTTTAAAGTCGAAATTGATTTTGTTTTTTCTTTCTTCATAGTTCACTGTTACAATGCTTTGTGATAGGCAACGTTTCTTTCTACCTTTATGGCCTCTTATGTTCTCAAATTGCAGAAGAGAAAATGTGGTTCTGTTGTTGTCTTTTACACCCCTCGCTCTAGTAGTTGCTTTATCAACAACCGAAAGCCATGAAGATACTTGTATAAGCCGAACTGGATAAAAATAAAAGAAAAGTAGCGGCGTGAATTTGTATGACCAGTGAGATCACATCCTCATTTATACTGATGCAGATCCCAAATATCTTGTCAACTGAAAACAAAAACTGAAGCAGAGAAAGAGATCAGGTTGCTGGTTCTGATAGCTCAGTCAGAAATGTGGCTTGAAATGAAGGGTTTATAAAAGGAAACAGTGGATTCTCTAAAGAGAAACTGAAGGAGACATATGCAGGAAACTGCAGGGGGAAGTGTTTTAAGATTATATGCAGAGTTACAGTTTTTCCTAGGGTCTAAAGACAGTAATGTAAGTGCCAAGTTTGGTGGATTCTAAATACAGGAAAGCTTATTGTAGAATGAGTTACAGTGTCAGTACAACGTTTCTTCTACCTTTATGGTTCTCATGTTCTCAGACTCCATGGAAAAAGATGAGATCCTGTAGTTGTCTTTTTCCATTCCTCGCTCTATACTAAGTTTTGTTCTCAAGAACAGAAACCCCTTAAGATACTTGTATTGTAAAACTGTATAAGCCGAATTGGACAAAAGTAAAATAGAACAGGAAGTGACGTGCATCTACATGAGCAATGAGCTCACATCATCATTTATGCCGATGCAGAGCCCTAATTTCTTGTCAACTGATAAAGAAGATTTGTTAATAAATAGTTTTTTTTCATATCCTCATTACTCATCAGAATCACACTGATCTTTTTATTTACACGCTCTTGATAAAATTTTGGATGATTACAGAGATTAGATTACAGTCCCTTGGCCTTTTAATCCACACTGTCGAGATACAACCAAAACTGTCAAATAGAAAACATCAAGCAAGGGAAATCATAATAAGATCTAAAAGGATCGGTTATGGAGACAAAAGAACTTGCTCTTGGTGCCATCATGTCTTAGAGCTGAAAACATGTCTAATTTTTTTTTTTTTAAATGAGATTATCAGTAAACAGAGATGAAAGGAAAGATTCTAGGAGCAGATTTGAGATCGGCTGAGTAGAGATGGTGGTTTATGCAATTTATTTTATTTTTGTTTAGGAACGTATTACAGTATTATAACATTTAAGTCACAACAAATTACAACATTTACTTTATTAGAGGTTTGACTTTTTATAGGAGCAAAATTTTAATTTGTATATATCACAAATTTTTAGCAAGATTAAGGTCCAATGGGCCTAATTTCTAATTAGAAAAGGAAAAAAAGCAGAATTATAAGACGGTTTAGCAAAAACAGGGTATTTTTGGTAGTTTTACAATTCGATATATATATATATTCTCCATAGGCGAGTGAAAAAAGTAAAGAAAACCCTAAAAAGTCGAAGCAGATACCATCTAGAGACGATTAGAGAGAAAGCGAAGAACGATAACTCTGATCACTTTCGATTCTTTTGTTGATTGAGGCGCAAGCTACCACCAGTAAGCCTTTTTAACTCTATTCCTCTTTATAAATTTATTCATCTCTCTTTGTTAAGTCACTGATTTGTGTTTCTAATAATTTTTTGTCAATAGGCAAACCATGGAGAAGGATCAAAAGAGTCCGTATCATGTTCTGACGAAAGATGAAGTTAGGGAAAAGATGAAGAAACAGATCGATGATATTTCTGGAGTCTTCTCGATATCAGAATCCGATGCTATCGTACTTCTCAAGTATCACCGATGGGACTCGATGAAGGTTTCAGATTGTTTGGTTGAAAACAAGGAGAAAGCTTTGTTGGAATCAGGTTTGAGATCAGTTGTCCCTGATCCCAATGGAGAATTATCTCTTGTTCTCTGTTTGTTTTGCTTCAAGACTCCGAGTGAGTTTGATGGTGATCTAGTCTCCACGCCCTTTTGTTCTCACAACTTTTGTACAGCTTGTTGGAATAACCATCTTAAGAGGTTTTTCTATCCTGCTGAGAAAAACAACCAAACTGCTATCTCTTGTCCTCATCCAGCTTGTCGAGCTGCTGTTGGACCGGACACCATTGAGAAACTACCCGTACCTGATCAAGATATGTACAAGAAGTATATTCTAAAATCTTACCGTGAGGGAAACAAGGTATTGGATATCAAAAAGTGCCCTGCACGGGATTGCAGATACCTCATTGCGTTTCAGAAGGAGAACAATGATGATGGTGAGGAAGATTGTAGCTTAAACGTGGTGTGTCTCTGTGGTCATATCTTCTGCTGGAGATGCATGCTTGAGTCACACAGACCAGTGACCTGCAACAACGCTTCTGATTGGTTGTATAAAGATTTGAAGATCTTATCGAAGGTATCAGATGAGTCATCGAAGCTCTCCTCGATTCCAGCCAGGAAAAATGTGGTTCTCTCTCCCTCCTCGATCAGAAGAACCATCACAAAGACTTGCTGCCCTCATTGTCTTCGTTCTGAGAACATGCATGGTAAACAGTACTCCCTGTTCGTGACTTGTACCTGCGGGTAAAAACTCCTATTTTCCTAATCGCACTTAATTAGATTTCTCTGTTTTTAAGTATTTATCATACTAATCTGTGTTTCTTTTTGTTTGTTTTTTATTAGTGGTCGTTACTACTGGAGGTGTATGCAGTCAGAGAAAGACCACAAAGAGGCATCAGGATTATATAAATTATGTAATGTACAGAGGACAGTCGAGAGAGAAGCAGAAGTGAAGGATTCTTGTGTGGAACACTGGAAGGCGTGTGGGGTTTTAGTAGAGAAAGCTAAATCCGATCTAAAAGATTTTGAGGAATCCATCATCGAGAAACCGAGTGACTTGACCGAGAAAGACATTACGATTATAAGAAAAGGGCTGATGCTGGTTCGTCAATGTAGGCAAGTCATTCAGTGGAGCTGTGTGTATGACTATTACCACGCGGAGTATGAGACCTCTAAGAGGGAGTACCTACGATTCTTGCAAGCAAACGCGACCTCACTTGTCGACAGTTTCGCAAATACTCTAAAGGAGGAAAAAGAAAGAGGCTTGTCAGATACTTCTCAAGAGTTTTGTTGCGTGAAACATAAGGTATCCGTCGAGACAACCGACCTTGGTAACCACTTTTACCATTTCATCAAGACTTTACAAGAGGGTTTGGACGATGTGAAGGTGAAGGCCTACGACAACTACGGTGGTCTTTTTTGGTTCTGCGATCGCTGCACTTATGGGAACACTTGGTTCCATAAGAAGTGTCAGGTGTGTTGTGATGATACTGCAGCTCCTCCGGAGCTAAGTGATTTATCTATGGGAGATGTAATGAAGTAAGCTACAAATTAAACTGTTTTGCTGGTTTTAAGATTTCCGAATTGGTGTTTTGCTTTATTTTAATTCTAGTTTCAAGTGGTGTTTTTTAAATTAGTTTGATAGATATTCTAGTAATTGCTAATTGGTATGGTCTCACCTCTCAAGACGTTATCGAATTGTTCTCACTTTTTTATATACTTAATCTAGTTTAGAATCTCCAGAATCAATCACACATAACTCGTTGAAACTTCTCCTAACAATGTACGTCTAGACCATAGTACTCACAACAAATTCGTAAAACTGTGAAATTGGTCGGAAGAGATCGCTGAGAAGTGCGTGGGAGTTGAAACAAAAACTGAGAGGACCATATGAACCTGATGTAGGGTTTCTAATTCGTTTGTGGAGAGTTTAATTTCTTTTCTCTCTCATTTCAATTCGAATTTGTCGAAGACTAACAAGTTAGCAATGGTTTACCCCGTGCATAGCTCAAGTCATCACCTAATTTATCTTTAAGAAATCAAATAGACAATATAACCATTGTTTATGTTTTAAAAAAAAAAACTACCAAAATCATTACATATTTACATGTAAAAATGTTACATTTATCAATTAGATTATAAATCCCTATATATATATATCCATAATCTTCTTATTTCAATAGAAACTCATCTAAGAAAAATAATTATATACTTTGAATAAATTCACAAATGTCTCTTTTATATTGTGCACACATGGCGGATTATCATCTAATTATATACTTTCTTAAGTTTTTTTATTCAATATATCAGATTTTGAATTAATATGAATATATGAAGTAGATTCTAAATTCAATAAGAACAAATTGGAGAAGACATAATTATATAATGAATCCAATGATAGGGGATTTGACAAAAAGACTGAGCTATTTTAAAATACTTAGGGGGAGGTATTGGTTTAAGATTTTGAAAGAATTTTAATGACTTAAGTTTCTTAAATGTATATAAAAAAAGATTTAGGAAACTTAAAACTTGCAACCTAAGTTTTTATAATTATTATCTTTAAAGGTGTTATGTCTTTATTACAATTATTTTCCTCTATAAATTTATATTGACTATTTGTAACATATAATATACATACATCTACTTTTGAGACTAGTTTTTATATGTTCTTGACTATTTTTGGAAAATAATGTCTTTTTCCAAATTTAATTTGCAACAACTATTGGGTAACATAATGTTGAATGAAATAAACTTTTTATAGGTTGTCCTTAAAAAAAAAGTCAACCTAAACCTTAACATAAAGTTCTTAGATATTGTAGTTAATATAAATCACCATTTTCTAGCAAGATAAAGGTCTAATGGGACCACTTTCCTAAAAAAAAATTGGGTTATCAAACTATAAATAGTAGTGCAAACATAAGAAGTTTGTAACTCAATATCCCCATAAGAAGAGAGTTGGAATCTTCTTTGCCTTCGATTCAATTTTGTTGTATTAGGTGCAAGCTACTAGTAAGCCTTAATTATTCCTGTTTATTATAATTTTTTTTTAAAAATTTTATTTTTATTTTATTGATTTCTCTTTTTGATTTTTGTTATTGTCAAGCAACCAATGGAGTACGATCAACAAAGACCTTACTCGACAGATGAAATGAAGGAAGAGATGAAGAACCTAATCGATGCCATGCACCCCTTATGCTTACGGGAAAAAGAACCGACGGTAATCCTCATGCATCACGGATGGAAGTCGGAACGTCTTATAGAGGGTTTGGTTCATAAAGGGAATGAATTCTTTGAGGAAATTGGTTTGAAACCAACTTTGATTGATTCATATCAAGATTTCTCTGTTTCATCTTGTGGTATTTGTTCTAAGACTGAAGATGAATTTAATATGTATAGTGATGATGATGATGATGATGATAGTGATGATGATGATGATGATGATGACGATTATGAGGGTGAGGGCCAGGGTGAAGGTGCGGGAGAGGGTGAGGGTGATGTGGAAGGTGAGGGTGAGGGCGAGGGTGATGTTGAAGATGTCGAAGGTGAGGGCGAGGGTGATGTTGAAGGTGAGGGCGAGGGTGATGTTGAAGATGTCGAAGGTGAGGGCGAGGGTGATGTTGAAGGTGAGGGCGAGGGTGATGTTGAAGATGTCGAAGGTGAGGGCGAGGGTGATGTTGAAGGTGAGGGCGAGGGTGATGTTGAAGATGTCGAAGGTGAGGGCGAGGGTGATGTTGAAGGTGAGGGCGAGGGTGATGTTGAAGATGTCGAAGGTGAGGGCGAGGGTGATGTTGAAGGTGAGGGCGAGGGTGATGTTGAAGATGTCGAAGGTGAGGGCGAGGGTGATGTTGAAGGTGAGGGCGAGGGTGATGTTGAAGATGTCGAAGGTGAGGGCGAGGGTGATGTTAAAGATGTCGAAGGTGAGAGCGAGGGTTATGTTGAAGATGTCGAAGGTGAGGGCGAGGGCGAGGTTGAGGTTGAAGATATCAAAGGTGAGGGCGAGGGCGAGGGCGAGGGCGAGGGCGAGGGCGAGGGCGAGGGCGAGGGTGAGGGTGAGGGTGATGGTGATGGTGGAGTTGAAGATGTCGAATATGAAGATGAGGATTATACTTTCATCTCCACACCTTTTTGTTCTCACAAATTCTGCAAAACTTGTTGGAGAGAGTATCTTGAGAAAAATTACTACTCTCTTGAGGAAAACCTAACCATAATCTCATGCCCTGATCAAGATTGTAGAGCTGCGGTTGGACAACAAACGGTTGAGAAACTAGGAGTATATGATCAAGAGATGTACGAGAATTATCTTCTGAGATCTTATATCGAGAACAAACAACTTGATGCGCCTGATTGTAATTAGACCATTGACCATATCTGAATTTGCTAAAAAATAAGTTGTTCTTTTATGAGATGCATTAAGTCTATTTTTTTTTTTTTAATAATAAGCGAGGATTTCAAGCTGAAGAGTAAGCTTAATGTTCAAAACTTATGAAACATATATATCATGTTCTTGACATTGAAAACATTTCTAGTTAGGCATCGTGATTAAAATCGTATAAATAATACACAAAATATATTTTATTAATATCATGAGAAGTATTTGATCATATATATATTTTTTTGTCGGCCAACAATTTCATTAAGTAATTAGCAAATACATAAGAGATTTAATCAGTTACTTATAACATACATTAACAGAATCCAAGAGATAACATAAAGGGAATCTTTTTGTCTCGCTTCCTAATTAGCTAAGTTGTCTGCCAAGCTATTTGCTGTCTTTGGTATGAACTTGAATCTGTGGACATCATTGACCATTATGAGGATATCTTCTAGATGTCCCTGAATATCTCTGTGACCTAGAGAATTTCTTCTATGTGGAGTTACAGATTCCAAATATTTATATAGAATTTGTGAATCTCTCATAGTACGTGACATTCTGATAGCTCAGCTTCTTCATTTGGATGATCGCCTCTTTTAGTGCTATATATGGCATCAGTCTCCAGTATTGAGCAGGTAGGTTCTGTAGAGGATGACCCCCTTGAGAACGTAGTTTCCTTGTGAATCATGGAGCGTCCAGCCAATTCCTGCTCTATGATTAGGGTTTATCCAAGAGGCATCTGTACAACATCTAATATGAGAGGGACTTACTACATTGGATGTACGAACCTTATTCTGATCATTCCCTTTCATATCTTGACAGTGAGTTGGGCTTTGTGCTTCTTTCCATAAATTGTAGTCTAGGAGAGCTTGGAGAATTATATCAGGTATGCTCCATCTCTTGTTTCTGAAAATCAGATCATTACGCGCTTTCCAGATTCTCCAGCCAATAAAAGGTTTTAGTTGCTCCTTATGATTTGCTGTTCGTTGTTGGAGAGATAGTAGGGTAAGAGGAGCCGATAGTTTCCAAATAGACTTACATAGTGAATTTATTGTTGTAGACTCAAAGGATTGGCTTGATAAGTGTTTTGTGAGTTGATGATAACCTGATTTGACTGTGTATTGGCCATTATTGGTGAAGATCCAAGTGGGTTTGTCAAGAGCAGTTGTCATCCTTGGCCTTATACGCTTAATTATTGGGATATCTTCAGGGTGGATGACTTTTTGCAACTCTTCCTCATTCCATTCTCTGGATCCTGGCTTCATAAGACCTGAAACCGTGAGTTGATTAGTAGCATTATGATTAAGACCTCTAGCTGGTCGAGGAGGATTTTGGTCCTGTCAGATTCTGATTCTATTACCATCTCCTACTCTCCATTTTAAACCCTGGTTCCATTACCTTTGTAAAGATTTAATGTTACTGAATAACTTCTATGTATGTAAAAACTAAATTCGCGCCAAATGTTTTAAATATTTGGACAATTTTGTGCTTAAAGTTTTAATTTCTAACCAAAATCATGATTGAAATAGTAGAAAGTATACTAGAAATTTGGGTTTTTGATAAGATAACAAGATTTTAACCACTAAAAACCATAAATTAATTATTTTTAACTTTGTATAAATTCAATGTTACTAAATAATTTTCAAGTATATATAAAAATATTTGCTCCAAAACTGTATGATTAAAAAAGTAGAATAAAAACTAGAAATTTGATCTTCCAATACTATGATAAGTTTTTAACTTCTAAAAGTAGAAATAATTGATTCTTTTTTCTTTGTAGAAATTCAATGTTAATATATAATTTTCAAATATATACGCTAAAAAATAAATTATGCGCCAAATGTCTATTTGATGATACATAACTATTTATTAAATGCCTAAATGATATTGATCATACTGAACTTAATTATGTAACACCCTAAATTAGGATTAATTCAACATTATGTAGATTAAGATTTACCTAAATATCAGGAAACATAATGTTGAATTAATAAACTTATTTCTTTTACCCCAAAAAAATAAGAATAACAATCTTATTTATAGGTTATTCCAATAAAGAAAAGAAGAAAAAAAATCAAGATACAGTAGACCCAAATATATAACCTTTTAGATATTGTAATTAAAATATAGATTACCATCTTTTTAAAGCAAGATTAAGGTCCAATGGGCCAAATGTCTGAATTAAAAATCTTAATTAGCAAAAAAAAAAAAAAAAAAAAAAAAA